>NC_084991.1:22902981-22926663 GCF_963691925.1 Scomber scombrus
GTGTCATCCAAGGGGAAACCTGTTTACCTCCACTGCAGCGGCTGCATATGTTCGAGGGGGGGGGGGGGGGGGGGGGGGGGGGGGGGGCACGGTCAGTTAGCACGATGCTTGGTGGTCAGTTTGACATGAGATGCAACGTTACGCAACTCTACATTCAGACATCGCAGTTTATTTTCCTCAACGTCACAGAACAGGAACATCTAGCAGCTGCAACCAGCCTCACAATACAGCCGATTACTTAAAGGACTCATTATTATTCAGGTGTGTCTTAACCAGCAGTCAGGTGTTTATATGAGCAGCTGTAATCATTCCTCCTGTTCATACTGACTATTAAAACATCCACAGTGTTTCCACACAGTCATTTAAAGTAGATGATCAGCTTCTATTGAGCTTCATCAGTCTGAGTTATTATATCAATGATATCTGACATGTTTACTGAGTGAGGAAGTACATGGAGGAGGAGTACTTTATGTAGTAGTATACTAGTAACAGTAGTAGTAGTACTTTATGTAGTAGTAGCAGTAGTAGAAGTAGTAGTAGTGGTAGAAGTAGTACTTTTTGTAGTAGTAGTAGTAGTAGTAGAAGTAGTACTTTTTAAAGTAGTAGTATTTGTTGTTGTTGCAGTAGAAGTACTAGTAATAGTTATAGTAGTAGTAGTAGTAGTACTTTTTGTTACAGTAGTAGTAGTAGTAGTACTTTTTGTAGTAGTACAGTAATATAAGTAGTCGTTTAACCGTTGAGTCTTGCAGCAGTGGTTTCTCGCTGTGTGTTTACTACATGTATGATGAACCTTTACTGCAAATCGCTCTATTATATCCTAACCTTTATCAGATCAGGCTGTTTGTTTACTGTATTGGTGCAAAAGCAAATGTATCTAAAGCAGCTTGAGGAGATTTACAGAATTGTTTAATGTTTACTGGTCTGGTGTAAGGTTTTATGGTTAATGTTTAAAGTTCTGTAAAACATAACCTGTAGTTTAGTTTCAAAGAGTCAGAAAAACTTTAATCAAGATAATATTCATCAGATTCATCAGTGTCCGTATGAAAGGTGACAAACAAAATATCGTTGATTGATTGATTGATTGATTGATGATTGATTGATGATTGATTGATTGATTGATTGATTGATTGATTGATTGATTGATTGATTGATTGATTGATTGATTGATTGATTGCGGGCGTCACATCATCTGACAGCTCAAGATGGTCGTATGAAAAACATCATATTTACCCTCCTGTCGTCCTCCCGGGTCAAATTGACCCTCATCTCTTTGACTGTTCCTTCTTTCCTTCCCTCTTTCTTGCTCCCTCGCTCCTTCCATACTTCTTTCCTCACTTCCTTCCTAACGATCTTTTCTCTTTTCCTCCCTCCTTACTCCTTTCCTTCTTCTTCCTTCCCTCATTCCTTCCTTCTTTCTGACCTCCTTCCTCCCTCCTGTCTTCTCTCCTCCCTTTCTTCTTTCCTCACTTCCTTCCTTCCTCCCTTCCTTCCCTCCTTACTTCCTTCCTCTTTTCCTCCCTGCCTCCATCCTTACTCCTTTCCTTCCTTCCTTCCTTCCTTCTTCCTTCCTTCCTTCCTTCCTTCCTTCCTTCTTTCCTTCCTTGACCTGAGGACAACGGGAGGGTTAATACATTTGAACTTTTAATATAACTACATTAAACAATGGACTTTGTAATGTTCATGTGCCAACTTAGATTTATCATCTCTTTCTAAGTCGTAACTACAGTTTGGACGTTGATGTGAAGACTGTTTATGAGTTGGGCATTTTATAAAGACAGCGACTGTGATCTGACATGAACAAGCATCAGAGACAACCTGCAGACAACCAATCATCAGCTCAGCTCAAGATCAGTGTGACGACACGCTGAGGACGACGGAGTCAAAAATGGTTTTTCCTGCCGTGATTCAAAAGAACTTTATCAGTAATGTGTTTTATGTGAACGCTACATCAACTGAAACAATAGCAGAAGATGTCATCATAGAGATGACGACATCCTCCCTTCCTTCTTCCTCCGTCCTTCTTTCCTTCCTTCCTCCCTTCCTCTTTTCCTTTCTTCTCCCTCCATCCTTCCTTTTTTTCCTCCTTCCTCCTTCCTTCTTTCCTCCCTCCCTTCCATCTTTCCTTTCTTCCCTCCCTTCCCTCTTTCCATCCCTCCTCCCTCCTTTCCGTCATTCTTCCTTACACCCTTCCTTCCTTCCTTCCTCCCTCCCTCCCTCATTTCCTTCCCTCTTCCTCCCTTCTTCCTTCTTCCTACCTTCCTTTTTCCCTCCTTTCCTTCCCTCTTCCTCCCTTCCTCCTCCTTTCTTTCCTTCTTCCTCCCTTCTTCCCTTCTTCAAGAGAACTTTATCAGTAATGTATTTTTGTGAGCACTACATCACTGAAACAATAGCAGAAGATGTCGTCATAGAGATAAGATATGACCATTATATCACATATTGATTTTATTGTACTAAACCTGTCAGATTGTTAATGAATCACATGATTACCAGCCACTGACATGCAGGGAAATAAGGCTTCTAGGCCTTCAGTGTCCTTCATCTCAATGCAGCAGAGAGACGTGAACCTGCAGAGTGATCAGAGGATGCAGCTGCTGCCACCCTGGTGGCCGACATCAGTACTGCACCTCTGCCAGCAGCTGCAGTAATCATGCTGCACATCATTAATTCACCTGCATCCTGTCTTAACCTTCCTGTCGTCCTCCCGGGTCAAATGACCCCGTCTGTTTTGACTGTTTCCTTCTTTCCTCCCTTCCTCCCCTTCTTTCGTCTGTCCTTCTTTCCTTCCCTCCTTCTTTCTTCCTTCCTTCCTTCCTTCCTTCCTTCCTTCCTTCCTTCCTTCCTTCCTTCCTTCCTTCCTTCCTTTTTTCCTCCCTCCCTCCTTCTCTCTTTCTTTCCTCCCCATTACCTTCCTCCCTTCCTCCGTCCTTCTTTCCTTCCCTCCTCCCTTCCTCTTTTCCTTTCTTCCTCCCTCCCTCCCTCCTTCCTTTCTTTTTCTTCCTTCCCTCCTTACTTCTTCCTCCCTTCCTCCTTCCTTTCCTTCCTTCTTCATCCCTTCCTCCCTCCTTTCCTTCCTTCTTCATCCCTTCCTCCTTCCTTTCCTTCATCCCTTCCTCCCTCCTTTCCTTCCCTCTTCCTCCCTCCCTTCCATCTTTCCTTTCCTCCCTCCCTTCCTTCCCTCCTTCCTTCCCTCCTTCCTTCCTCCCTCCCTCCCTCCTTTCCTTCATTATTCCTTACTCCCTTCCTCCCTCCCTCCTTTCTTTCCCTCTTCCTCCCTTCCTTTCCTTCCTTCTTCCTCCCTTCCTCCTTACTTTCCTTCCTTCTTCCTTCCTTCCTCCCTCTTTTCCTTCCTTCTTCCTCCCTTCCTTCCTTGACTTGAGGACAACAGGAGGGTTAACACCACTGGTTCACCTTTAATCTGTTAAATGTCATTCTTCTTTTGTGTCTTTATATTTTCATTTCAACAAACACACACACACACACACACACACACACACACACACACACACACACACGTCAGACTTCATGAGGGACACAGTGATAAACCCGTTGACCTTGTTCATTGTCCGTCATGAAGAAGCATCAACAACATAAACACCAAACACACCAATGATGCAGATCAGAACTGCATTTTCTGTTTAATCATATCGGCCCGTTGATCGATTATTAGATATTTCTTGTTACTTGTTGGTTGCATGGTGCTGCATCAACCTGGCATCCATCAATCTATCTAACAACAACGTTAATTGACATTTGAGCTGGAGCATTTCTTAATATTTGCATAATGCAGAAAGTCAGCAGCTCCAGCTTCTTAAATGTGAATATTTGCTGGTTTCTTTGTTTTTGTTACAATAAAGAGAATATTTGGGGGGTTTAGACTTAGTTAGTTGGACAGAATGAGCACTTTGTGTTCTGCATTTATCATCTGTTCTCACTGACAATGAGTTACTACGAGGTTTTCTTCTTGGCTTTTGATGTTATTTTGAGTAGGAATGGGTATTATTTAAATAATGATGATACCAATCCCAGTGCACATGCTCAGTAGCATCTGCTTTACACAGAACTACTCTCTGGAGACTGAAAACATGATCGCTGTTATTAGGCTTTGGAGCCGTTTCTAAACAAACTAACATGTTTTTAATAGTTTTTGGACAACACTGAAAGAATAAGATAAACAGGTCAGTGATAATAAGTGTTGGTAAGATGATGAATTAATAAATCAGTTAAACTAGTGTTAAAAGCAGCATCAGGTTTGTTAAAATGTACATTTAGTATTTTTGTTGGTTTTATATCATTTGAAATGACATTTGCACCATTTTTTACCAAAAGTAAGACTGAATGCTCCTGAAAATGTCAAATGGTGTAACCACAAAAGAATGATAAATATCAGGTTGTTGATTGTGGCCAGTTAACAATATCCAGCAACTTCACACAGCCATTAAAGAGGAGTGGACCAACATTCAACTGGCCACAATCAACAACCTGATCAACTCTATGTGAAGCAGATGGGTTAGCAGGGTTAGGGTGGTCACACCAGATACTGACTGGTTTTCTGACCCCCTCAATAAAGCCAAACTGCACATTTCAGAGTGTTGTTATTGCTGCCAGCCTAACACACACCTGTGCTATATTCCTGCTGTCTAATCAGCATCTTGATAAGCCACACCTGTGAGGTGGGATGGAGAAGTGCTCACTAACACAGATTTAGACAGATTTGTTAATAATATTAGAGAGAAATAGATCTTTTGTGTTTATAGACAATGTTTTAGATCTTTGAGTTCAGCTCATGAAAAATGGAGCAAAAACAAAAGTGTTGTGTTTATATTGTGTGTACTTCATTTAAAACATGTAAATGGTTCCTGATCTCCATGGTAACCAGAGTAAATGTAATATTTAGAACAATTGTATTCCATTACCTTTATTTAATATAAAGTTATAATGTAAGATCATGCCAAACTAGTTGATATGGTGTTTTATTGACTATTTACTGTTTTTAAGCAAGTTGAATTATTTGGTACAAAGTTTTTATGGTTACACCACTTAGACATTTTTGCCATAATCCTCTAATATATTCTCTCTAAATGGATTAAAAGCAGAAATTTGATGCTGGGTCCACAAAAAAAGAATGTGTGCAAGTTATTCATACGTTTATTTTCACATTTTAACTCTTTAAATTTAAACTAAACCACATGGACACTAATATAAACCCTCACTGACCCAGATATCAGACTTTGGATAAACACAACACTCGTTAGTAGATGACTTCATTGTTAGTTTGGATCCAAACAAAAAGACAAATATAGAAAATCAGCAGCTTAAAGTCTGAATATCAGTGACACAGTAACTCACCTCTGATTGGACGGCCCTCCGCTGATGTGCATCCGATGGTCGTCTGATGAGGAAGTCGTCTCATCTGTCCGTCTGTTCGTCGACGACTCAGCAGTTTAACTCCATCCGTTAGTCCGTCCACTAATAATCCAACAGACACTGAGACCTTCACAGTGAAGAAACATCTGTGGCGGCCATTTTTATTCCATCAGCTGGTAGAATTCCTCCTTCCTCTCTCTCTCTCTCTCTCTCTCTCTCTCTCTCTCTCTCTCTCTCTCTCTCTCTCTCTCTCTCTCTCTCTCTCTCTCTCTCTCTCTCTCTCTCTCTCTCTCTCTCTCTCTCTTCTTTTTTTTCTTGTCTCTGTTTTGTTTCCCAGCAGGTTGATTGAATGTCCAGGTGAATAAGGTGCTTTCAATGGCAGAGCTAATTATGGGAACTTTAAGTACCTTGTTTTTATGTGCAACAAGTTATAGAGAGTCTGTCTGCTCTAACAGGAAGTGTCAAGTGAGAAAATAACAATTTTTAGTCAATTAATTGATGAGAAAAAGGAAATTAATCAGATTAACGGACACAATGTCTGAAGCTGTTTATCAATTAAAACTTCATGAACAGGCTGATTCTGCCAATCACTGATGTTTATGTGTCTTTGTTTTGTACGGAAGCAAAGAAATGCCAAAATAAGACTTTTTTAATAATATAAATTACTGAATATCTTCTGTTGAAATGTTAATACAGTGGATTAAATTTAATGTTTTACAGTTTTAGTAGTTTTTGCAATTTTAAAACCTCCAAACGTCACATTTTTTACATTTTTAGTCGCTTCTAAATGTCTTGGATCATGTGACTGACACATAATAACAGAGGTCAGCACAGGTCATTTAGTAGCTGTTGGAGCTTTCAGTCGTCTTCCTCATCAGACGCTGCTTGCTCAGTAAGTTGAGGTATTGTAGAAGCTCACATTTCTATTTTTCTGAGCACTTTAAGGAAGTTTGCTCTCACAGTCAAGAAAATAGTCTCAACATGATGTAAGATGCATTTTTAGTAGCTGTTCTGCAGCTTTCAATCATATTACATGAACTTCATCAGCATGATTTTTTTTTTTACTCGACCTGGCTGCTAAATCCAAAAATAACCGTCATTGTTTAATTGGAAACTTTTTGAAACTTTTTGAACATGAAATCACCGACCAAAAATTATCTAAGATTTCTTTAAAATCATCTAGAAGTAAAAATGTCTCCAGGTTACAAACAACTGAAAACACAATAATTTTTTTAATTTTAAATTTTAAATGTCACTGAGTTTCAGAGTTTAGGGTTTTGACAGTTTTTTGCTTCCATACGAGCCTGATAAGCAACGAGAAAGGCAGAACTTAAATCTTTCATTTTTGATCCTTTTCAAGTCTAAAGATTTGTGTGCCTTCAGCATTTATATTAATCTACAGTTTGCATGTTAAGTTGTTGTCACTACAATCATCTTGGTTTATAAAATGTAATATAACCTGCTGTGTCACATGTCACACAAGCGCAAACACATATTGACGTAAAAACAATCAAATATCTGCATGTCAGCCTCATAAATCCAGTGTTGGTCGAACTCTAAAACATCATTAAATGTTAAATTTTTTTTTTCTTTTTCTTAAATTGAATCACTTTTGGGGGTTTTTTGCTTGTCAATCTGCCAATTGTTAAAACATCACTTCAGGCTCAGGGTCCAGAATGGGTATTTTATATTATCTGACATTTGTATTATCTTTCTAAAATATCAGATAATTAGAATAATGGTTAGCTGGACCCTTTGTGTGAGCCTTCTCTGTGTGATGACGGTGTTACCAGGTCAGATATCTGGCTCTGAATGTGTTTCTATTGGATCTTTCTTCCGGCATAAGATGGAAGTGATGCGTTACTTTCAGCTGGTGGAATCAGACAACATGGAGGCTTCCACAACATGGTGGTTTTTCCTCTGTCTCTACACTTTCAGCCTGCGTCCTTTCATTCCTGTGGCAGACAATACAGAAAAGTCTGGAAGGTTGCTATAGAAACTGCATCCACTGACAGGGGGGGTTGCAATGCTGCGTTTTATCCACACAGTGGCGCTGTCGGTTTGCAAATCGCTGCATCTGATTCACAAACAGATTAAACCTCCAGAAGCCTGCAAAAAAAAAAGCATTTAAACCTGCACCTAATTAAAAAGGGGAATATAAGCCCTGTGTCTTGTCTTACAGGCTGTTTGTGTTGAGTCGATTCTACTAAAATCTGACACTGAAGTCGTTTAATTTTAGGATAATCGATTCTTCCAGCATGCTGTCAGTTGAAATAACACATCACCTGATCCACCACTGAGCTCCAGCCAGCTTTCAATGGAAAATACATGAGGCTGAAATAACAGGTGCGCGCTTGTGTGTGTGTGTGTGTGTGTGTGTGTGTGTGTGTGTGTGTGTGTGTGTGTGTGTGTGTGTGTGTGTGTGTGTGTGTGTGTGTGTGTGTGTGTGTGTGTGTGTGTGTGTGCGTGCGTGCGTGCGTGCGGGACCATATTAACAACATTCACCATGTGCCTCCTGCATCAGTCTGTATATTTAGATTAAATTGGTCCTGTGTTGTAACTCAGCTTCTTCAAACAGACTGAAAATCAAATGTAAACGTTCAACCTGCGACTCGGGCAACAAATGACGCCTTTACTAAGAGAAACATGACTACTGGTAAAGTGCTACAATTGGCTTTAGGCTGATCTTTGACTCATGAAGCGCGTAATGGAAGACAGTTTCAGGAGGATAAATCAAGTGAATTCTCTTATAATCCATCAACTGTTGTGATTTTTAAATGATTCCCTTTTGATGGCAGAAATAAGGAGCTCGTGAGTCTAAACTCAGATTAAATCATACATCTGTGAGCTTCCCGGTGTAAGCTTTGTGCGGGCTGCAGTTGGTGTATTTGATGGAGTCCGCGTCCTCGCTGCCCAGGTAATCAGACTTGCACAGAGACGGTTTGCTCTCGCTCCTCTTGAACTCCCCAAACTGCGGCTGTAGCTGCCCGCAGGTCACGTGCGTGTACTGGAACTGCTCCTCGTGCTCCGTCTCTCGGTGGTAGAAGTAGTTGAAGTTGGAGACGATGACCGGCACCGGCAGCGCAATGGTGAGCACACCGGCGATGGCGCACAGCGAGCCCACGATCTTCCCCCCGATGGTGACCGGACACATGTCCCCGTACCCCACCGTTGTCATGGATACCACAGCCCACCAGAAGGCGTCCGGGATGCTGCTGAAGCCCGATTCTGGGTCGTCGGTCTCTGCAAAGTACACCGCGCTGGAGAAGAGGATGACTCCGATGAAGAGAAAGAAGATGAGCAGTCCCAGCTCCCTCATGCTGGCCTGCAGCGTCTTCCCGAGGATCTGCAGACCCTTGGAGTGTCTGGACAGCTTAAAGATCCGGAAGACCCGAACCAGGCGGATGACCCTCAGGATGGCCAGAGACATGGCCTGCTGCCCGTTCCCCTGGTGCTCCGCTAGCTCCAAACCCAGCGTGATGAAGTAGGGCATGATGGCCACGATATCGATGGTGTTCATGATGTTCTTGAAGAAAGCGGGCTTGCTGGGGCACGCGAGGAACCGGACCAGCAGCTCAAAGGAGAACCAGATGATGCAGAGAGTCTCCACGATGAAGAACGGGTCTGTGAACGGGTTTGGCTTCTTTGCGCGCGCGGTTCCGTTCACAGCCAGCGGCTCGTCAAATGTTCTGGTGTCTTCTCTGAACTCCGGTAAAGTCTCCAAGCAGAAAATCACGATGGAGATGAGAATGACCAGAACGGAAACTATTGCAATCCCTCTGGCGGGTCCGGAACTCTCTGGATACTCAAACAGGAGCCAAACCTGCCGCTGGAACTCATTGTCAGGCAGCGGGCGCTCTTCCTCCTTAATAAACCCCTCATCCTCCTTAAAATTCTCAATCACCTCCTCCCCCAGTTCGTAGAATTTAATCTCCTCCATGAAGATGTCCACCGGCACGTTGACGGGTCTCCTGAGCCTGCCGCCGGACTGGTAGTAGTAGAGGATGGCATCGAAGCTGGGTCTGTTCCTGTCAAAGAAATACTCGTTCCTCAGCGGGTCGAAGAAGCGCATCCTCTTGCGGGGGTTCCCCAGCAGAGTGGAGGGGAACTGGGCGAGGGTCTTCAGCTGAGTCTCGAACCGAAGCCCGGAGATGTTGATGACCACCCGCTCACAGCAGTCCTGGTTCTCGGCTCGCTCCGGGTCGTACACATCCTGGGCTGACAGGGCGGCCAGTGCCACAGTCTCATCCAGGTTCTCTCCGGGCACCACTGTCATCTTTCCCCCCCAGACAAGGGCGACGCTCCCCGCTCCTCAGTCCTCTCAGTTCCCCCTCCGACACCTCCGGGTCAGAGTTAGGTACCAATCCAAGTACCTGTTTTTTCTTTTTTTTTCTCGGTGTCACGTCTGCGGGTGAGCTGGTTCCGATGGCATTTTTTTGTTGTTTTGGTTTTTTTGTCCCCCCCCTCCCTCCTCTCCACGCTCACCTTTCCCGTCCACGCGCTGTTGTAGTCTGGACTATCGGCTCGGCTGTCACATTCGCTGCATTTTAAGCAGGCTTTGCCCTCCCCGAGCTGACGTGTGGGGTGTGTGTGCACGCTCTCTCACTGAGGAGGAAATAAAAACACACACACACATGCACGCACATATGCTCAGGATGAATGTGATCCAGCTATTTAGAAACAAACATGCACGAGATAAGATCCGTTTTATGAGAAAACATGAAGGTTTTTTTTGGAGAGTTTGCGTGCACAGAAAGTGTTGTGCGTAATGGACCTGTTGTCTCCGCTTGGCACAGGCTCAAGGTTATCACAGGAGTTACTGTTTATGGTGAAATATGATGTGATGTTTGCATATATGAGCATGCAGTGATGATGAAGACGTGAATGTGTGTTTGGAAACGTGAAAATCACGATTCATTTCATGCAAAAAAGACGATTTTTCTTTTTCATGCATAATCGTCGTTTTTTTCATTCATGATTTGATACCTGTAGCTCAGGGTTTCGTCTTCTTTCATTTATCCAACCTTTCATGCATCCACGGCACACACACACACACAGAGGAGAAAGCAAAGAGGGGTGAGGAGGAAAAAGGAGGCTCTGCAATGTCACGCCGCAGCCGTTTCCAGACGAAACCTCGCTGACGTCTCCACAACAGCCCTGAACGCTGCTGAGCTGCTCCACAAGTTGTGCACGACTTGCAAGATCTGTCATGCCTCTGCTGTGTCTGCTGCAGGCATGTTGCACGGTGCATGAAAAACAAGACAGAAAAAGAAAGAAGCTTTTTTTTATTCTTCTGTCCGGCTTTTCTACGCAAAATGAGATCCAGCAGTTTCACAGCAACATGTCTCAGTATGGAGGGTAAACACTCCTGAGCTGTGCAACAAGTCAAGAGGAGAGAAAAAAAATAGCTGGATGATGGAAATAAGAGAGCGTTTCTGGGCTGCAGCTCAAGGCAGTGACGTGTTTTCCTAAAATAGCTGGATTTCTCCCAGGGCTGCAGGAAAAGTTTCTTTTCCCATGGAATGGCCCCAGGGAGCCGCAGGGGGAAAATGAAAAAAAGAAACAGAGAGAGAGAGAGCGATGACATGAGGAGGAAAAAACAGATTTGCATCCCGAATCAGCTCCGAGCAGCAGATACATGAATGTGAGAGTCATTCAGAAATGTTTAAACCACAGCAGAGAGAGAGAGAGACGTCAGAGTTTCATAATGATTCCTGAAAACGTGAAGTAACAACTGAAAGAAACAAAACGTGCAGACAAAAAGCAAAACAAAGACACACATGCATCATCAATTCAGTGTTATGTTTGAAAGGAAGCAGCCAGAGCTCCATTAAAGCAACAGGAGCTCATAATGTTGTAATAAAAACAGTTTTTAAGGGGGGGGGGGATTATGGTTTTTTCAGCATAAAACCTCAGTTATTTGTCTCTATTCTGAGCTTTAACTTCACTGCTGTTCCTGAGAAACATGCATTTACTTCTTTTTCTTACATGCATTGTTATCAAAGTGTTAAAGAGACTGTAGGAACATGGACTTATATTATTTCTTTAGACAATAATATGAACAAAAGCAAGATGATTCCAGTTCAAGTGTCTTCTGAGTTATGAGGAAACTTAAAGAATCCTCTGCTTTAATAATGATGTGTGTCTGATATGATGATTTTTCCCACATGAAGTCATTTTGTCTTCCTCATGTTGTTGTTGCACATCTTAAAGTGACTGAACAGGTTTAACACTGATGGAGGATCTGAGAGCAGAGTTTCAACCCAGCCTTCAAAATATAAATGAAACTTTCCTCTACAGCACATTTTATTCCTGCCGAAGAGGAGGAATGGTTCAATAAAACATTATCTATGACAGTAACCAACCAATCCAACTACCCTTAAAGTGATCCTGATACCAGCTGATTACTTCATCAGATTCCCATTAACACATGTAGGTCTCTGTCTTGTATCTGGTGTAACAGGCGTGTAGTGTAGACTCACTTTAGAGCGTTTAGGAGGCATCTTGGCTGCTGAACTGATAAGTGCGCTAACTCAGATTCACCACGACTTCACCACCACAGACGGGTTGTAGCTGCTGTGGCAGTGGACCAATCACATGATGCATTACATCACAAAGAACGGCTGCATTGATTGTGAGCAAGTCCATAGAAATAGTCATATTTGTGGATCTGCCAACTTAACTACCATGGGGTCAACAGCTTTCAGCCGATCTGCCCCCCCCCCCCCCCACTATTCTGAGTGGCACTCTGTCTCACACTAAATATGCAATCACATTATTGTTTATCCATTGTACTATTGCACTATGTAGTCACATTCATCCATCCATCCATCCATTCATCTTCTTTCCACTTATCCGGGCTCGGGTCGCGGGGGCAGCAGCCTAAGCAGGGAAACCCAGACTTCCCTCTCCCCAGCCACTTCGTCCAGCTCTTCCCGGGGGATCCCGAGGCGTTCCCAGGCGGAGGAGCAGCGGGTCTACTCCGAGCTTCTCACCCTATCTCTAAGGGAGATAGTCACATTCATATTTATTTATTTATTTATTTATCTTTGTACAATTGCACTAACTTCCACATCAATGTCAGCTGATTTATTATGTTTGATGTACTGTTGTTGTTTTATGTGTCTTGTAAGGTGTCATTTAGTGCTTTGAAGGACGAATGAAATGCATCATTATTATTATTATTGTTATTATATTTTCTAGCTCTGGGTGCAAATAGGATTGATTGCAGGTATCATTTGACAGGAGATGTTTCGATACTACTTGATATCGACCTATTTTGGTTAATATCTTAAAGGTATTGAGTATTGATACCCATCACTAGTAACCAGCCTCCTTAATGCACTTTTGATGGAATTCAGCCTCCTGCAGATCACATGTTTTATTGTTTTTTGACGCCTGATTTCAGAGTTTCTAATTCTCTAAAAAATCTTGAGGACTGCAACCTGTGATCATTTTCATTATTGATCAATCATATGATCAATAAAAACACCAGAAAACTGTGAAAATACGTCTCAAGCTCTAATTAGTGTCTTCAAATGTCTCATAAAAAGCTCAAAGTTGAAAAAAAATGTTTGATTTACTATCATTTAAGACAATAAATCTACTTTTGTTTTAAAATAAATTGATTTGACTTCATTTATTTACTTTATTTGTTTTCTGTTGTTGAAACTTTTGAATATCGGAAACAAACTTGTTGCATGAAATCAAACGTCGGCAAAAATCATGAAGCAACATTTCCAACATTTCTTTTAAATGTTTCATCATAACTGAACTCTGACTCACTCCCAAATCCTGCAGACGACCGCTGCATTCTGGCACTACCTCATTTCCTGTGTACTGTGAGCTCATCGCCTAGTACACACACACACACACACACACACACACACACACACATACACACACACACACACACACACACACACACACACACACACACACACACACACACACACGTGTTGCTGTGAGGCTTTCTTGTGGTTTCGGACTTCTGATGAGGTCGTCTCATACCTGCAGATGAAACGCGTTAATTAAAACCTTTTATGCACAAAATCACCAATCTGACAAATAATCAGCATCAGAAGAAAGTTAAAAGTTCAGCTCAGCAGTTTCACTCCTGCTTCTTTAACCCTTTACATGCTGTTCAGGCTCAAATTTGACCTGTTTTTACATTTAAAAGCTGTAAAAATCCCCATATACATATTTTATATTAGCTCTACTGTTCCTCATGTGACCCACAGTATGTTAAAATGAAAATAAAATGCATGTTTTTAAAATATTTTTGCAGCTGATGCACATTTTTATATATGCAAATATATAAGTTTGACCTGTTTATTAAAAAAAATCACAATATCAGCATTAAAACATGTTGTATTCTTCATATTCTATAAAATTCATGTCGTCCTCCTGGGTCAAATTGACCCCGTCTGTTTTGACTGTTCCTTCTTTCCTTCCGTCCTTCCTTCCCTTCCTCACTCATTCTCTCTTTCTTTCCTCCCTTCCTTCTTTCCTTCCTCCATCCCCCTTTCTTCCTTCCTTCCTTCCGTCCTTCTTTCCTTCCTTCCTCCTTTCCTTCCTTCTTCCTCCCTTCTTTCCTTCCTTCCTTCCTTCCTTCCTTCCTTCCTTCCTTCCTTCCGTCCTTCCTTCCTCCCTCCTTCTTCTATCTTTCCTCCCTTCCTTCCTCCCTCCTTTCCATCCTTTCTTCCTCCCTCCCTCCTTTCCTTCCTTCTTCCTCCTTCCCTTTCTCCCTTCCATCCTCCTTTCCTTCCTTCTTCCTCCCTTTCTTCCTCCTTTCCATCCTTCCTTCTTCCTCCCATCCTTCCTTGACTGGAGGACAACAGGAGGGTTAATCAAACAAAGGATTAATTAAACATTTCTGAATGACTGATGGGAGAATGTATGAGTGTGAATTAGTGTAGAGACTAATTATGAGGTTAATAAAGGTTAATGAAGGTTAAGACAAAAAAACAGTTCAAGCAATAAAAGAAAAAATACATCATAAAGCTCTACAGAAAATAATTAGATTGCAATAAACCATCAAATGTAACAGAGCGTCTTTGGTTACGCTGAGTCTGTCTGAGTCTGTGTGGAGGATGTCTCCCTCAGACTTATGTCATTTATATAAGTCTGCTAGGTTGTTGTTTTTTTAACTGTACGGTTCTGGATCGCTTACAAAGAGTCTGACATGAAGAATGACCGAAGAAAAACATGTCGAGTTACTCTGAAGAAGCACAGAAGCACGTTAGCTGTTATATAAGATTCATGGTGGGAACTTACACGTTTGTCTGCTGATATAGAGAGAGAGATAAGAGTAACTAATACTTTCACTCAAGTACTGTTTAAGTACAGTCTGAGGTACTTTACTGTAATACAGTTGGAGGTACTTTTACTTTACTGTAATACAGTTGGAGGTACTTTTACTTTACTGTAATACAGTTAGAGGTACTTGTACTTTACTGTAGTACAGTTTGAGGTACTTGTACTTTACTGTAGTACAGTTAGAGGTACTTGTACTTTACTGCAGTACAGTCAGAGGTACTTTTACTTTACTGTAGTACAGTTAGAGGTACTTGTGCTTTACTGTAGTACAGTTAGAGGTACTTGTACTTTACTGTAGTATTTCCATGTGATGCTACTTTCTACATCTCAGAGGGAAATATTGTACTTTCTACTCCACTACATTTATTTGACAGCTTTAGTTACTTTTCAGATGCAGATTTGACACAATGGATAATATAACAAGCTTCATAAATACAACACATTGTTAAAGATGAAACCAGTAGTTTCCAACCTTTTTGTCTTTTGACGTCAGCAGAGTTGAGTCAACGTGGTTGTGTGACCAACACAACCACGTTGACTCAACACTCACTCAACACAACGCCCAAGCTGATCCCACAAGATTTGTCAAATTTTTCATGGGCACAACCCAGATACTCATCTCTGCTGCTCATCACATAAGTGCATGTTCATTACTAATGTGGCTCCATTTAAAAGGGAGATAAACAAGCTTTCTAACGGTATAAGATTTATTACCAAGAAGCTTTGTTACAACAAAGAAATAATCTACCAAACACACATTAACTTACTTTCTTACAGTATCTACAGTGTTGAATTGTTCCATAATATACTTTTTAAGGTAAGCACTGCACACTTAGTTACCTTATAGACCCTCCAGATGTGTTTTAAGACATGAAAACACTGAATGTGAAAATAGACTCTGCACATACATCATTCTGCAGAGTGCAAGAAGAAGAAAAACCCTAACCCTAACCACAGCCTGAATTCTGCTGTGTGGTTTTCCAGTTTGAATGATCTACACACATTTCACGCACTCAATAAACCTGCGTGGACTCAGCGGGAAGTGTGTAACGGAGACGTGAGCATGATGATCGTTTAATCAACACACGACTCGGTCTGATAATGTAGGACACATCTCACCAGTGATGCTCAGCCAACTATAAACTCTACACCAGAACACACATCAGTCTGTGGTTTGTCTGGTATGAGTCATAGACTGTATATATAATGGACGTAACATCCGTGACGTCACCCATTGGTTTGTGGACTGCTGCTCGGAGGCCAATAGTATCGTATCTGAGCAGCGCCATCTTGAAAATTCCAGGTGCATGCTGGGAAAAATAAAAACAGGGATTCTACTTATATGGGCATCAGGAGGAGCATGAGGCGCCTTCCTGAACCTGTGAACCAATCAACCTGTCAATCACCACGTAGCCACGCCCTAATGCATACCCTGCTTTATCGTCACATATAAAATCAGGGAGGCCAAAATGTCCCAAATGAACATCATACTGCATTGAAGAAGGCTTTAAACTAGCGATTGAGACCATAAACACATTTTGAAAACGTTTACTGAGGTTAGAAATCAAGTGAGAAGTTGGTGAATTCTCCATTGACTTGTATAGAGACGGAAGTCCTTTTGACACCAAAACGGTCGCCCCCTGGTGGCCTTTTGATAGAATGCAGTTTTAAGTTACTTCCACGTTGGCCTCATTTCAGAGGACCGGAACTCCCCGCCTGGTTTGAGCTGCTGGTTTGTCGGATGTATCAGCGACTCGCCTCCTCGCTGCAGCTCTGCAGGAAGTCTCATGTCTTTAACACCTTGTGGCCTTTGTAATGAAACAGATCCAGTTACATTAAATTACAGTCAGTGATGAGACAGCTGAATGTAAGTGGGCTGAGAGACAGATGGCTATTATTCATGGGCACCTTCACTCACCGCTTGGCACATTTAAAAGGAATATTTGCTAATTTCTTATATTTAGAATTTGCTCTGAGGTTCGAACGAAATTGCAAGTAGTCTTTAATGTCATGAACAGACAGTCTGGATTTCTTCAACCTCCAAAAAAACATTCATAACATCTTATAGAGTCCATATTCTGCACATCTCCCGCTCCATGTTAATATTCTGGGGCTCTACTGGAATATATTTGCACCACCAGTCTACCAGTTGGTGCAGGTCTGAGCCAACGCCGCCCCTCTTCCTCTGCCACAGGCTTCCTCTGGTCCGCTATCATGTTGTGTTGCAGCTGACAGTGTAACATCATCTTCTCTACTGTCATATTCTTTCCTCTAATTATCTCTGTGACTGTTACATGATGACCACCTCTTCTTATTTTTAGTCATGGTGTGTTTTTTAGAACGATGTTTCTCAGCATCTAACTTCATATCAAAGCCTCTTTATTTCTGTCCCAGTGCAGCTGCTCTGATGGATTCATGTTTTCTGATGATGTTTCAGCACCTCTAACGGGGTTTTTCCACTATACTGTTCTAGCATTACTCGACTTGGCTTCTCCATCAGGGATAGTACCTGGTACCTGCTGCTTTCTTAGTATCTGCTCTGCCGAGGTTCCAAGCGAGCCGAGCCGATACTAAAATGTGACGTCATCAGACTGCCGGCTGCTGATTGGTCAGAGAGTCACTGGAAGAGTCATGAGCACGATGTAGTGAGAAGTAAAGATGGAAGAAAGGAAAATAAGACAAGAAGGAGGGAAAGAAGGAAGGAAGGAAAGAAGGAAGGGAAGAAGGAAGGAAGGGAGGAAGGAAAGAAGGAAGGGAAGAAGGAAGGAAGAGAGGAAGGAATGACAGACGAATGGAAGGAAGGAAGGAAGGAAAAGAAGACAGGAAGGACAGAGGGAAGGAAGGAAGGAAAGATGGTAGGAAGGAATGACAGACGAATGGAAGGAAGGAAGGAAGGAAAGACGGAAGGAAGGACAGACAAACGGAAGGAAGGAAGGAAAGATGGAAGAAAGGGAGGAAGGAAAGATGGAAGGAAAAGAAGACAAGAAGGAAGGATGGAAGGAAGGAAGGTAAGAAGAAAGGAAAAGAAGACAAGAAGGACGGAAGGAAGGAAGGAAGAAAGGAAGGAAGGAAAAGAAGACAGGAAGGACAGAGGGAAGGAAGGAAGGAAGGAAGGAAAGAGGGTAGGAAGGAATGACAGACGAATGGAAGGAAGAAGGAAGGAAGGAAGGAAGGATATGAAGACAAGAAGGAAGGAAGGAAGGAAAAGAAGACAAGAAGGAAAATGGGCTGGATTGGACCCCTGGGCGGGCCGACGTCCCACACAAGAATCAAACCCGGCATCTTCTTTTGTCTCTTTGGGAACATTTTTCGTGAATGAAACTTGAATAACTGAACCGGCACCCATCGCCTTATATGAACATGTTAGCCTCCAGAATCAGCTCCTCATGAGCCGGTGACATCATACTGTACCAACATAAAGGTAAAATATTAAACTGTATCATCCTGACTCTGTGTTTGCTTTGAAGGCTCCAAACAAAGACTGACTGTATGAACACTGAAGGCCATGTTGGCTTCAGCTCCTGATAGGGAAATCAGCAGAAACTAGGTTAATGTGTCTTGGAGCCGACGCAGGACTCTGGGGAACCAACAGGAAGGCTCAACCGTCAAATCTCACACAGAATAACAAAATATACAAGTTTCATCTTCTTAGAGAAAATGCTGCAAAACGCCTGCAGACATAATCTGTCTCAGCTGTTGTTCTTAACCCTCCTGTTGTCCTCGAGTCAAGGAAGGAAGGGAGGAAGAAGGAAGGAAGGGAGGGAAGAAGGAAGGATGGAAGGAAGGAAGAAGGAAGGAAAGGAGGAAGGAAGGAAGAAGGAAGTAAGGGGGAAGGAAGGAAGGAAGGAAAGGAGTGGAGGAAGGAAAGGAGGGAAGTAAGGAAAGGAGGGAGGGAGGAAGGAAGGAAAGGAGGGAGGGAGGGAGGGAGGGAGGGAGGGAGGGAGGGAGGGAGGAAGGAAGGGAGGAAGGAAGGAAGGAAGGAGGGAAGGAAAGAAGGGAGGAAGGAAGGGAGGAAGGAAGGAAGGAAGGAAGGAAGGGAAGGGAGGAAGGAAGGAAGGAAGGGAGGAAGGAAGGAAGGAAGGAAGGAATGGAGGAAGGAAGGAAGGAAGGAAGGAAGGAAGGAAGGAAGGAAAGGAGGGAGGGAGGGAGAAAGGAAAAGAGGGAGGGAGGAAGGAAGGAAAGAAGGAACAGTTAAAACAGACGGGGTCAATTTGACCCGGGAGGACGACACAAAGGTTAAAGCTTATTCTCAGATGTTTTGAAGCTTTGATGGGTTAGGGTCACTAATGGTGGTTTAGTGTGATGGTGGTTTAGTGTGATGGTGGTTTAGTGTGATGATGGTTTAGTGTGATGATGGTTTAGTGTGATGGTGGTTTAGGGTGATGCTGAAGTGTTGGCAGCAGTCTGAAGGCTTTTGTCTCTCAGTGGAGAATAACTGGTTGTGTGTGTATCGGGAGGATTTGCTGTTATCTCAGTGGCAGAGGAGCCTCGCCTCATCCTGACATTAATCTTTAATTGAAGTCATTGACATGTCCGGATCCGTTAAAGACCTTTGTGTGTCTGGTTATAATTATTAACTTTCCTGCAATAACAGAGCCGGCAACCTTCAAAGACACAAAGAAAGACTGTGTGGTTTATCAGTTTGAGCAAAGGTTGAAGGAAATGAAAACGTGTCGGTTAGTGACTCATTCAGTAAAGTTTCATTTTCATAAAAATGATTAACAAAAAACGATCTGGACATAATCAATCACCTGTATGTTAGTGAGCTTAGCTTCAGTAACAGATCGTAATGCATTTAAGTCAAGAAAATAATCAAATATAAAAGCATGTTTATATATCAGTGACTTTATAGATACACTGCAGTACAGTTTGAGGTACTTGTACTTTACTGTAGTACAGTTTGAGGTACTTGTACTTTACTGCAGTACAGTTTGAGGTACTTGTACTTTACTGTAGTACAGTTTGAGGTACTTGTACTTTACTGTAGTACAGTTAAAGGTACTTGTACTTTACTGTAGTACAGTTTGAGGTACTTGTACTTTACTGTAGTACAGTTTGAGGTACTTGTACTTTACTGTAGTACAGTTTGAGGTACTTGTACTTTACTGTAGTACAGTTAGAGGTACTTGTACTTTACTGTAGTACAGTTAAAGGTACTTGTACTTTACTGTAGTACAGTTTGAGGTACTTGTACTTTACTGTAGTACAGTTTGAGGTACTTGTACTTTACTGTAGTACAGTTTGAGGTACTTGTACTTTACTGTAGTACAGTTAGAGGTACTTGTACTTTACTGTAGTACAGTTAAAGGTACTTGTACTTTACTGTAGTACAGTTTGAGGTACTTGTACTTTACTGTAGTACAGTTTGAGGTACTTGTACTTTACTGTTCCCCATAAAGTTGGAATAATTTAGTTTTCAGACACATTCCTCTTTTTATTTTTTATTTTTATTTTATACACATCAGTAATCACCTTTGACCAGGTGCAATGAGATCAATACAATTTTGAGAATATTTACACTTTATCTATCAAGAATAAATCACATGTTCACAATCATTTCATGGAAAGAAGTAAAACATATTTTATTCCAACTTTATTGGCAACCGTGTACATTCATGCATTAATATTAATAATGATAATACAATTTATAATAATTCAACAATTTGCATGTTTTTTTTTGCATTATGACAACTTTTATAACCTTTGTTCTTTTACTAAAGCAAGATTTTACATTGTTGAATCGACACATTTATTTAAGTTATAGGTCTGAATAGTTTTTCCACCACTGAGAATTAACACCTGTGCAGGATTTTTCTCTCTTCTTTGGGTCTTTGGGTGAAATGTTCATCATGCAGATTTACTGTCAACTGATTTCTTTTGGGTAATTTTGTCTTTTTATGTTCCTCACCTCAGCTTCAATCTGCCCAAATAAACCCCTAAACTCCTACAGTAACCTATAACTCATAAGGCCTGAGTGCATCATGTGTTATTCAAGGTGTAAATATTAAAGAAAATAACATTTCCTGCTTTTAATATAAACGTCATTAATATTCTGCACAGCTGCCAGCCTGATCGTTGAAGGAAGGAAGAAAGGGAAGAAGAAGGAAGGAAAGGAGGAAAGAAGGAAGGAAGGAGAGAAGGAAGAAGGAAGGAAAGGGAGGAAGGGAGGAAGGGAGGAAGGAAGAAGGAAGGAAAGGAGGGAGGGAGGAAGGAGGAAGGAAGGAGAGAAGGAAGAAGGAAGGAAAGGGAGGAAGGGAGGAAGGGAGGAAGGAAGAAGGAACGAAAGGAGGGAGGGAGGAAGGAAGAAGGAAGGAAGGAGAGAAGGAAGGAAAGGAGGGAGGGAGGAAGGATGAAGGAAGGAAGGAGAGGAGGAAAGGAAAGGAAAGGAAAGGAAAGGAAAGGAAAGGAAAGGAAAGGAAAGGAAAAAATGAAGGAAAGAAGGTAGGAGGGAGGGAGAAAGGAAAAGAGGGAGGGAGGAAAGAAGGAAGGGAGGAAAGGAGGAACAGTCAAAACAGACGGGGTCAATTTGACCCGGGAGGACGACAGGAAGGTTAAGTTATAAGGCCTGAGTGCATCATGTGTTATTCAAGGTGTAACTATTAAAGAAAATAACATTTCTTGCTTTTAATATAAACGTCATTAATATTCTGCACAGCTGCCAGCCTGATCTTTACAGTACTCCGTTGACATTTTGAGTCCGTCACCGTTAACCAAGTACAAAGTGCTCGGGTTTGTCGCAGAGGACGCAGCAGGAAATGAATTCATCACTGTGCATGCTGAGACCCTGCTAGTGAACCATGTAATCTCCTAATGCATCCCCAGGAGACGACTGATTCCTGACAGCAGTAATATCTGAAGACGGTCGTGTCCTCCGCAGCTCTGGGAGTCACTCAAATTACCGGAGCAGTCACCTTGACCACGCTGGCAGCTGTGCAGGAAAATAAATAAAGTGCAGTGAGAGTGTTGGGACACATCTGGATTCATGGTTTCTGGAACCGAGCTGTGCAGGAAAATGTTGTTTTTACTGGATGTTTTTATTAATTTGTAGTTGAAACAAGCAGAAACTCTACTGTACAAGGTTCCTCATACTGAAGCTCTGCAGGGCTTATTCATTTAACCCTTTATGTTCAGAGTTTGATCCATTTTTACATGTGAAAGATGTAGAAACACGATTTCTTAACCTTCCTGTCGTCCTCCCGGGTCAAATTGACACTGTCTGTTTTGACTGTTCCTTCTTTCCTCCCTTCCTCCCTCCCTTCCTTCCTTCCTTCCTTCCTTTCTCCCTCCTTTCCTTCCTTCTTCCTACCTTCCTTCCTTCCTTCTTCCTTACTTCCTTCCTTCCTCCTCCCTTCCTTCCTCCCTTCATCCCTCCTTTCCTTCCTTCTTCCTCCCTTCCTTCCTTCCTTCCTTGACTCGAGGTCAACAGGAGGGTTAAATAATTGTGTCAATTAAACAATGGAAAAAAAGGAAAAAATGTTTAAAATCTTGCTTAAGTAAAAGAACAAAGGTTATAAAAGTTCTCATAATGTAAAAAACAAATTGCCATGTGACACACACACACACACACACACATACACACACACACACACACACACACACACACATACACACACAATTTAAGAAAATGTATATACAAGCCGACTTTGCCAATGGTGTCATTTGTATTGATTTCTATCATAGTGACATTATGTGCTTGATTATTGATTGGGAGCCTCGTCCATCATGACATGCAGACATAGTTACACCATTATGACACCATTGACCTGTCAGATGATGACGGCATGAACAGACAGTGAACATGTTGGCTCGTACAGAAGCTTTTTGTTCTCTCCTGTTTTCAGTATGAAGCAGCTTAAAGCTCCATGAAGCCAAATGTTTGTTAGTTTAATGATCTGCTGTAATATGCAAAATCTAGAGTAGAGTAGTTAATCTGAATCTGCATACGGTGGAATGTATATATATATGTTAGATGCTGGGTGGTTTTCGAATTTCCTCAGTTTATTTTCAATCAATACATGGCTCAGTAACAAATAAGGGTTTGATGAGCAATTCAAAGCAGCATCAGGTTTGTTAAAATGTACATTTAGTATTTTTGTTGGTTTTATATCATTTGAAATGACATTTGCACCATTTTTTTACCAAAATTCAGACTGATAGTACTGATAGATACTGTGATAGTTTCACCAATAATGCCAATACAGTCTGGTGTAGTACAGTTTGAGGTACTTTTACTTTACTGTAGTACAGTTTGAGGTACTAGTACTTTACTGTAGTACAGTTTGAGGTACTTTTACTTTACTGTAGTACAGTTTGAGGTACTTGTACTTTACTGTAGTACAGTTTGAGGTACTTGTACTTTACTGTAGTACAGTTTGAGGTACTTGTACTTTACTGTAGTACAGTTTGAGGTACTTGTACTTTGCTGCAGTACAGTTTGAGGTACTTATACTTTACTTTACTTTTACAGTTGAGTTTTAAATGGAGTATTTTGTCATTTGTAATATTGTGTTTTTTTTACTTTTACTTAAGAACAGGATCTGAGTACTTCACCTACCGGCCATTTAGATAAATAATATCTGATCTGTTATATCTGTTATTAAAGGACTTAAATTGGGGCATTAAGACTGAAATACTGGATCTGGTCCAACCTAACACATGCAGTACTGACAAACACCTTAAATGAACCTTTATCCACATGAATGTACACTCACAAACCAAATCAGGACCGAAACATTGAGTCTCAGCAGTCTGGAAACCCAACCAGGTGATCCCCATCAGACCTGATTAAACCTGGTCTCTGTGCAGCTTTTTGCCCTCCAGACTGATCTAAACCATCGGATCTGTTCCACATGCGAGAGGAAAATCCAGATTTGGGATTCATCCAACATTTAATTCTTTTTTTTCTTCCTTTTTTTTTTCCCTGGAAAGCTCCCTCCTCTATTTTTATGCTCCATGCTCAAACACTTCACACACTTAGCTGTTTTTATGTTTGGAGAGCAG
>NC_084991.1:22926863-22931863 GCF_963691925.1 Scomber scombrus
TTCGTTTGTTCGTTCCCTCATTCCTTCCTTCCTTCCTTCCTTCCGTCCTTCCTTCCTACTTTCCTCCCTCCTTCCGTCTCCTTCCTTCCTTCCTTCCTTCCTTCTTTCCTTACTGCCTTCTTCCTTCCTTCCGTCCTTCCTTCTTTCTCCCTTCCTTCCTTCCTTCTTTCCTTCCTGCCATCTGTCCTTCCTCCCTCCTTTTCTTCGTTTGTTCCTTCCTTCTTTCCTTCCTTCCTTCCTAAGAATTAAAAACGGCAATATATGTATTCAGTAACATATATATATATTAATACAATATTTAAAAAATTAAAAAAGAGTAAAATCTTAAAGGTCTGACTTCAGATGAAACCTCGTAACTGTAACAGATTACATTTATTATTTTGCATTTGTTGGGGAGAGAACAAGCAAAATATATACACAGAGTAGAGTTGAGATGCTTTTTCTTTTTTGGGGCATTGTCGCCCTCACACTGAGACCGTTCAGGGTTCAAACCCACGAGCTGGCAGGGCTCCTGTGTGGAGTCTGCATGTTCTCTCCATGGGTTTCTCTTTCTCCCGTGTTTGGGAATGTTCCATATTTAGGGTCAAGCGTGGGCCCTGAGGTCACAGTCAAGGCAGGACTATCATCTTTGGCAGAGAGAGACGGACTGTCTCTCTCATTGAGACAAGTGAAGGAAACTGTCTGTGGTGTTTTTTTGGGGAAAGTCGGAGTCACTCTGATAACCGTGGCAACCAAGGACAGAGGATAAGACTGTCTGACTCCTTAAACCCACAGATGGGTAACTGTGTTTCCTTCTTTGTAGAATAACAAACCAAAAAGCAAATTCCATATGCTGTAGATGCATTGAGTGTGACTATTTATGGGCAAAGAGTATTCATGGTAATATCTGATGTGAAGGCTTAAAGATCCACAGAGGACAGTTTCCTCAGAGTCGCGGTGGCTTCATGCATCAGACAAGACTTCCTGAACCACTGAGCACTTTCTCCACTGATGAACAAATTCTCTATAACACTCCTGCAGCCCATAGACTGTATATAAAATGGACGTAACATCCGTGACGTCATCCATTGGTTTGTGGACTGCTGCTCGGAGGCCAATAGTATCGGATCTGAGCAGCGCCATTTTGAAAATTTCCGGTGCATGCTGGGAAAAATAAAAACAGGGATTCTACTTATATGGGCATCAGGAGGAGCATGAGGCGCCCTCCTGAACCTGTGAACCAATCAACCTGTCAATCACCACGTAGCCACGCCCTAATGCATACCCTGCTTTATCGTCACATATAAAATCAGGGAGGCCAAAATGTCCCAAATGAACATCATACTGCATTGAAGAAGGCTTTAAACTAGCGATTGAGACCATAAACACATTTTGAAAACGTTTACTGAGGTTAGAAATCAAGTGAGAAGTTGGTGAATTCTCCATTGACTTGTATAGAGACGGAAGTCCTTTTGACACCAAAACAGTCGCCCCCTGGTGGCCTTTTGATATAATGCAGTTTTAAGTTACTTCCGTGTTGGCATCATTTCAGAGGATCGGAACTCCCCGTCTGCTGCAGACCAAAAACATGCAGGTTATAATAATCATTGATGACTCTAAATTTGCTGCAGGTGTAAATGGTTGCTTGTCTTTATTGGCTCCAGCCCTCCTTACGACCCTCTAGAGCAGTGGTCACCAACCCTGCTCCTGGAGAGCTGCTGCCCTGCATGTTTTAGGTATAGCTCCCCTCTCTAACACACCTGATTCTAATAACTAACTTGTTCTCAAGCCCCTTGACGAGCTTCAGCTGTTTGATAACGAGCTGATACTTAGAATCAGTGTGTTAGAGTGGAGAGATTCCTAAAACACACGGGGCAGTAACTCTCCAGGAGCAGGGTTGGTGAGGCTGCTCTAGAGCATCAGCGGTATAGAAAATGGATGGAGAGTTGTTTCTAGAAGACTGGTCTAACTGTTGTTGGCTGTAGGTGATGCATTGTAACCTTAGTGTCGTCCTTCCAGGTCAAATTGACCACGTTTGTTCTGACTGTTCCTTCTTTCCTCCCTTCCTTCCTTCCGTCTGTCCCTTCCTCCCTCCCTCCTTCTCTATTTCTTGCCTTCCTCTCTCTTTCCTCCCTTCCTTCTTTCCTTCTTCCATCCCCCCCACCTTCTTTCCTTCCCTCCTTCCTTCTGTCCTTCCTCCCTCCCTCCCTCCTTCTTTCCTTCCCTCCTTCATTCCTTTCCTTCCTTTCTCCCTCCCTCCTTCCTCCCTCCCTCCCTCCCTACCTCCCTCCTTCTTTCCTTCCCTCCTTCATTCCTTCCTTCTTCCTTCCTCCCTCCCTCCTTCCTTTCCTTCCTCCCTCCCTCCCTTTCCTTCCTTCTTCCTCCCTTCCTTCCTTCTACCTCCCTTCCTTCCTTTCTTCCTTCTTCTTCCCTTCCTTCCTTGATTCGAGGACAACAGGATGGTTAAAGTGGGGCTGCAGGTGTTAAAGTGGATGATATTAGTGCTCAGGTGCTTCCCATCAGCGTGTTAAACACAGCATGAGATTCAGGCAGGTGGAGCAAGACGCTGCAAAGTGAGGTGAAATAAAACCACATACACAAACAAAGCTCTGCACGGCCGTTATTCATCACCGCGGTGGTGATGCTGCTGGTGGTGGGTGGAGGTTAGAGCTCTGCTGTCAGTCAGGCTTGACACTGCAGCTCCTGCATCGCCTCATATACCACCAAGTAATGATTGAGCCTGGGCTGTTAAACCGAGCCGTACATCCTCCCTGCACAGCCGAGGCACGTTTTAAATGGGATTCCAGCTCTGCATCGAGTCAGAATGGATAACTGTGGGAACCTTATCTCCTCCATCTCCAACCACCGTGGAGGAAGAGGAAGAAGAAGAAGAAGAAATAGGGTCTAAAGCAGAATTAATTCACAGTGGCTCTCCCTCGGGGTGCAGGGAAGCTTACCTGCCGTGCCAGACTGTCGGTAGCCGTGGCAACCTGGGACTGTCCTCTCTGCAGAGAATGACCTGTCACATCCCATCACACACAGAATACATTCATGCAGTGCTCAGGATGTTTCTGCAGACGTACAGCTGCGGTCGCCACAAACAAAAACATGATATCATGCAAACAGCACAAAGAGCTGGACAGTGTGTGAATTCTGCTTATTAATATGTAGATGTTTGGTTGTATGTAATTATGAAAATGTAGATTATCAACCAACGTATGATATGAACTTGTCCTGTATTATTACCTCTCTCTGTATTTTAGGTCCCATTTACACTCATCATTACAAGTGTCTCGTATCCTGATCCTTAACATTTAGAGGATAAATCTAAAATACTGAGGTCAAAGAAATGATCAAAGAAATGTTCATGTATCATATGATGAGCCGGATATATAGACACAATGTGGATAGTTTCCGTTATTGTACGATAAGTCGATAAATAAACAAAATGTCAATAATTACGTTATTGTAGGATAAGTCGATAAATAGACACAATGCCAATAATTACTTTATTGTACGATAAGTCCATATATAGACACGACAAAATCGATGATTGCATAATTGTACGATAAGTCAGTATATAGACACGATGATGTTAATAATTATGTTATTGTACAATAAGTCGGCATATAGACACGAAGATGATGATAATTACGTTATTGTACGATAAGTCGATATATAGACACGATGTGGATAAGTATGTTATTGTACGATAAGTCGGTAAATAGACACGATGTGGATAAGTATGTTATTGTACGATAAGTCGGTAAATAGACACGATGATACCGATAAATGCTTTATTGTACGATAAGTCGGTAAATAGACACAATAATATCGATAATTGCGATATTGTACAATAAGTCGATATATAGACGTGATTATGCCGATAATTACGTTATTGAACGATAAGTCGGTAAATGGACACAATGCCGATATGATATGATACCGAACAATGAGCATTAAGGCAGACGCCACTGAGCATGTGCGAGAACATACACATATCACAACTTCTTGGTTCTTATCACTTTGTGCTTCGTGTGCGTTCCTGCACATGCTCAGTAGTGTCTGCCAAACCTTAACTGTAGAGTTGGGACATTAAAGTTTGCAGAAGCAGGAACTTTAAAATCTTTTGACCTTGTTCAGTTTCACTCTGAGACGTAACCGTCTGCACATTTAATTATCCGTTCATTAATTAATGTTAACAGTAAGTCGCAGCTGTACAGAACAAAAAGTCATAAAGTCACAAATCTCAATCTTCTGTCTGCTGCAGCTGATTGAGACACACAAAACTTATTTTCTCAGTTTTCTTCCACAGAGTTTCAGTTATTTCACACAAGAGATTTTTTTTTTTATGGCTTGAACACATATTTCTATGCACCAATCGGGATTTTGTAACATTTAAAATCAAAATATAAAACAAAAGTGGGGTTTGAGGCTCATGTTGAGTTAAACTCTCTTTATTGATCTTTGTTTACTTGGACTATTAATGCTCAAGAGAAACATTTACATTTTGAGGGGATTTAAATAACATTTAAGTTAAGTATAAGTTAATCATTTTAATCCAGTTTTAAAGTGACATCAGACCCAAACACTGTAAACATTGAGCCGCCTGTCTGACCTGAAGAAGCCGCTCAGAGTCTGATTGTTTGTGTCGGATTTTAACCAGCGTGGTTCAGCTTCACCAGGTTTTATCTGTTTAGTATTCAGACGGAGGCAGTTTAAGGTTTAAGGTGACCCTGTGTCACATTTTCCCTGCTCTTACTGTAAACAGTTTTTTCAGCATCGACAATAAAGGAATACAATCTTTTTCCATGTCCGGTTTCCGTCCATATGTAGTGCTAATTTTAACGGGAAAATCCATAAAAGAACATTATAATTACTGAGTGTTTCCATCAGTGAGGTTTAACAGTTGGAGGCTGATTCTCCTGTCGAGTGCAGTAAACACATGAAGAAGAAGATTTAATGAAGCGACCGACAGTCAGAGCTGAGGCGATGGAAACGTGACATCACATCCTTGTTGC
>NC_084991.1:22936863-22952544 GCF_963691925.1 Scomber scombrus
GTGTGTGTGTGTGTGTGTGTGTGTGTGTGTGTGTATTTGGGGGCACAGCAGAAGACAAATCATAAAACTTCCAGGAAACACATCTCCAGTCATCATCCATCATCGAGCCTCGCTGCCATCTGAGTGTCCTGAAACTGAGAAGATGCTGTTTGTTGCTCTGCAGGAGAAAACGCTGCTAGACACACTGAGTACTGTCTGTATACGACGGAGGATTAGGGCCAGGCAAAACATACAAAACAAAGTCTGGCACAAGAAAAAAAATCCAGGAAAAAGAAAAAAGAAAAAGAGAATGAATAGGCTTCATGTTATTGATATGATACATTTATCAGTTATGAATACAGATGCACCACTTCAGACGTTCACACTCCAGCTGCCAGCAGTCAGTCGCTCTACTACTACAACTTGGTTTCATCCTGTTACTGTGGTCAAGCCTCTGCAGGAAGTTGATTTCATTCCCTTTTTTTTCTTTTTTGCCTGTTTTTTTTTTCTTGTGCCGGACTTCTTTTTTTTTGTTTATCTTGTGCCAGACTTTTTTTTTTTTTTAAATCTTGTGCCGGACTTTTTTTTTAATTATTCTTGTGCTGGACTTAATTATTCTTGTGCTGGACTTTTTTTTTTTATTCTTGTGCCGGACTTTTTTTTTTTTTTTTTTTTTGTGCCGAACTTTTTTTTTTTTTTTCTTGTGCCGGACTTTTTTTTTTTAATTCTTGTGCCGGACTTTTTTTTTTTTTTTTTTTGGCTTTTTCTGGGGGGTTTTTGCCTAGCCCTAATGCAAAGATTTGGTTTGCTGTATTGAAATAAGGACTCCAGCTACATAAGTGGTATTTAACTAGAATAATGTAAAACTAGGCGGCGCTATCACTAAACAACCCTAGCAACAAACCAGAGCACACCTCACCTTTAAACCAACCGGAGCACACCTCACCTTTAAACCAACCGGAGCACACCTCACCTTTAAACCAACCAGAACACACCTCACCTTTAAACCAACCGGAGCACACCTCACCTTTAAACCAACCAGAGCACACCTCACCTTTAAAGGCACTAAAACTAAACATCCTCATTAATGTCCCCTCGTTTAAACTCCAGCTCTCACATCAAGCCTTACACTCAGTTAGTCATGCTTTGTGTGCAGTGAAGGTTAAATGAGTAAGAAGGTTTATGGGATTTAATTAGAGATTTATTTATTTTTTACTCTCTGAAAGAATAGAAAGAAATGTGTTGAACAGTGAAGACAGAACAAACCTGCCTGAGCCGCTCGGAAACTTATTGATTTGGTTTCGAGGCTCCAAAGAAAACATTTTCTTATCTTGTGTTACAGCTGCTGCTCATACAACACAGCATGTCCTTCCTTACATACTGTAGCCCTCAGTATGAACTCAAACGCTCCGGCTCCCACTCTATCACATAGTCTAACCTGAGTGTAGTGTACCCTTGAGACAACAATACACACACACACACACACACACACACACACACACACACACACACACACACACACACACACACACACACACACACGTGGATCTGTTCATGTCAAACCAAAAGCTGGATAAAGACTCAGAGAGGAAAACAGTTAAGAGCTCCTGTCTTTTTATGAGGTTGGTTTAAAGGTGAGGTCTGCTCTGGTTGGTTTAACCCTCCTGTTGTCCTCGAGGATGGAGGAAGGAAGGAAGGAAGGGAGGAAAGATGGAACAGTCAAAACAGATGGGATCAGTTTGACCCGGGAGGACGAGACGAAGGTTAAAATAATTCATAATTTCGGCTTTTTATCAACTCAAAAATGAGGCATAATTTCCTTTAAATGAGACCATAACTTCCTAAAATAAGTGTAAAGATGGAATGAAGTTGGTTAAATAAAAGAAAGGTCTAAAACAGAATTTACACTTGATAATAATGTGATAATTTACACTTTATGCTTTATTAACTGTCGAAATTGACCCAAGAGGAAGGTTAAGTTGGCATCAAAAATCATCAAATTCAAAATGTTTAAGGCCAAGCGGTGTGAAGGTCCTGTTGAATCTGAAGGAATTCTTCTTCTTCCTAAACAAACACATTTTTAAGGGGCTAAATATGCTGAAAACGTCTTGAAAATGTGCACAAGCGTCAGAGGAGTTAAAATATATTTGATATTTTATGGGTTGCAGATTTGGGTGTGGCAAAATGTCTCAATTAAACTTAACATTTGAAGCCCCTCCCTCCAGATTGACGTAGGTTAACGAAATGTGGTATGCTAATGTTTTATAACCAGACACACAAAAAAGTCTCTTGCAGCCATATCATCAGTCCAACAGGAAGTCAGCCATCTTTAATCAAATTCACGATTTTGGCACCATTTCCACACCTTGTAATTTAACGAACTCCTCTTAGAGATTTAACCCCACAGACTTCAAGATTTTATCACTTTAAACATGTTTTTTGTGAGCAGGTGACATCATCATGTATCTTGTGGAGGTTCATCAGGTCCAAGGTCTCTGAAACACTCTGACTGCTCCATAAATATCCTCTGGATCCTGATTACAGCTCATCGAGCGGCTCAGAGATAACGTATTGAACGGATCCGTCTGCATCAAGCGGTGAGCAGAGAGGAGGAAGCAAAGTCGCTCCTGTCTTTTCCTCTCAGACGTCCTCAGGTTTGTCTTTCATCTCCTCTTCCTCCTCTTCCTCCTCCTCCTCCTCCTCCTCCTCCTCCTCCTCCTCCTCCTCCTCCTCCTCCTCCTCCTCCTCCTCAGTGTCCTCGCTGAGCTGAAACCAGAGCCTTGCTGTCTTCTGTCCAACAACTCGGTCACTTTCTGAACCCAACGATGGAAGAAGCTTTAACCCTCCTGTTGTCCTCTAGTCAAGGAAGGAAGGATGGAAGGGAGGAAGAAGGAAGGAAAGGAAGGAGGAAGGAAGGAAAGGAAGAAGGGAAAAAAGAAGGAAGGACGGAGGAAAGAAGGAAGGAAGGAAGGTAGGAGGGAGGGAGGAAGGGATGATGCTGCTACTAGTGACAAACTTTTCATTTAAAGACTGTATTTAATTAAAAATCACTGATGTTTGATGTTTATACTTTAAAATAAGCTGCAGAGACACTGATGAAGTTTAATGTTGCAGTCAGGAAACACAGATTTGTCTCGTTGTGTCTCTTTAAATGTGAGTTTTCCTTTGTAAGGCAGCAGTGATGAGGAGGAGGAGGAAGCTGAAGTTAACAATTAAGCATCGGGGGCTGAATCTTCCTGTCCAGAGGATGATCATTATCTGCAGCTGATCAGCAGCTCTGAGGGTCATTAGAGGAAGAACAGAGCATTAAAAACAGGAGGGATGAGAAAAGGAAAATCTACAGTGAGAGAAATGAGGAGTGAAGCTGACAGAAGGTTGGAGATGTGAGCCGTCACTCATGAAGTTATGTCATTTTCTGGATGTCAGCAGCTCCCGGTGAACGTGTTGAGTGTCGGCTGGAGGTGAAGGAGACGTCACCGCCGACCTCCGACTCCTCTTACGCAACAGTTTCAGCCTGCGTTGGGTTTCCCTCGTCTGAAAATAGCCTCAAACATGCGAAGACCTCCGTTAGCAAACAGCCGTGATCCATCAGGAAACACCCTCATCATCAGCTGGTAGATTTAGACACTATGATGTCACGCCCCCTTTTAAAAGTCTCAAAAACGAATCTAATTATTTTATATTTTGCTATATTTTAACATTTATTAGTACGGAAGAGTGTTGCATTCACTTGAAAAAAAATAAAAAGGCTGTTTTCTGAATTAACGAGATCATTTTTTCATGTTTTTCTGAATTTTTTTTCTTGTTTTTCTGAAATGTTTTCTTGTTTTTCTAAAAAAAAAATCTTGTTTTTTTGAATATTTTTTCTTGTTTTTCTGAATATTTTTTTTGTTTTTCTGAATATTTTTTCTTGTTTTTCTGAATATTTTTTTTGTTTTTCTGAATATTTTGTCCAGTTTTCCTGAATTAACGACACCAGTGATAGCCGAGGCCTGAGGCATTATGTTTTCAGGGTTTGTCCGTATGTATGTAATGTACATCTCTAGAGAAAAGCCTCAGATTTAAGATAAGATAAGATAAGTACGTTATTAATCCCTTAGGGAGGGGAATTTAATGTCACCTTCTCACAAAAGCAGCCAACATACAGCAAGGAAACATACAGACTCAGGCAGTAGAAGATAAGAGTAAATCACCAACATCAACATCAATCAAACAATCCACAACAATGTTCATTAAAAACCTCACTGCAGCAGGTATAAAGGAGCTTCTAAATCATTGGCATCACTAGTCTGGTCCTTTTTGAGTTTCCTGCCTCCTCTCTTCTCCGTTGCAGCTCCAAAACTTTGGAATGAATTGCCGTTGCACATTAGACAGGCCTCCTCTCTGTCTCATATAAAACTTTTCTTAAAACCAACCTCTTTTCTTTGGCTTTTGACACCATGTAGAGTGTTGATTTTATGTGTATACATGCATATTTTTATCTTGTGCAGGCAGTACAATTTATTTATTTTATTTTATTTTATTGCTTTTATCTTTCTATTTTCTACTTCATCTTTTCTATTGTGCTTCTATTGTGTTATCTATTTATTGTGTTTTATCTTGCTGTGCAGCACTTTGGAAACCTTGTGTTTGTTAAAATCGTGTTATATAAATAAAGTGGATTGAATTGAATTGATCTCCTCTAGTGAGTCAGGAGGCAAACCAATGATGGATCTTGCCTTTTTTATTAACTAGTTGATCTTATTTCTGTCCTCTGACTTCAACCTCAACAGTATAAAAAAGCACACTAGCTAAAATACTTTGATAAAACACATTCAAGAGTAACCTGCTGACATCAAATTGAATTGAATTGCCTTTATTGTCATTGCACTGAGGTCAATACAACAGAATTTAAAACAGCTCCATCCTCGGTCATCACTCACTCACACACATCTCATACTTAAATAAAAAGGAGTAGATAAACATAAAAATATATACACATATAGATACATACACCCCCATACCCATGCACACACATACATACATAAAACTCATCATTTAAAGTGCATAGATGGTATATGCATATCCAAAGCTTACTGAGGAAGAACAGTCTGGACTGGGCCTTTGTAAAACTGGCTCTGGTGTTCTGTTTCCAGTCCAGCCTGTTTATCCACAAGGACGCCAAGGTTCCTGTAGTAGGGAACCATCTCAACAGCCACATCAGTGATGAGTACAGGAGTCATTGGTGTCTTTTTCTTTCTAAAATCAATGATAAGTTATTTTGTCTTTGGTAACAAACATTTGACTTTTCCTCATTTTGGTACTTTGCTTGTTTATAATTGAACGTGTAGCGTATCTAAATTGCACAAAATCATACACTGGACTTTTTCGCCGAGTGTGAAGTCGTCTGCCAAAACGTTTTCTGTGCATTAAGGAAGGACTGTAGGCCTGAGGGAACATAGGGATGACCAACAGCTCAGCAGCCAAGATGCCACCTAAACGCTCTAAAGTGAGTCTACACTACACGCCTGTTACACCAGATACAAGACAGAGACCTAAATGTGTTAATGGGAATCTAATGAAGGACTCAGTTGGTATCAGGATCACTTGGATTGGTGCTGGTCTTGTAGTTTTTTAAACGACACCCAGACCTAGACATAATTACGACTTGGACATCAATTATTCACAAGTCCGAATCTCATAATTACAATTAAGGTAGCAGCTTATTTTGAAAGGCATTCTGGGTAATGTAGTAAAACACTACCTGGAGCAGAAACAGTGTTCAGCACCAGTTATCTCCTGCAGTGCAGCGAGCTCCTCCTGATGACATGAAACTCGGTCATTTAATGGACCGGATGGATTTTCCCCTTTTTCTTTTTTCTTTTATTTTAAATTAGCCGCTGGTGATTGACAGCTGACCACGCCTCTCTCTCTCCACACGCTGCAGCAGGAGGAGCTTTGACAGATGTGACAGATGTGATCGATGGCTCGTAATAAACTGTCGCAGCGAGTCTGTGTCCTAACAAAACGCTGAGGGTTTAATGTTCCTACAAACTGAGAAGGAGAAGGAGAAAGCTGCTGGTGCTGCTGGTGTGTGTGTGTGTGTGTGTGTGTGTGTGTGTGTGTGTGTGTGTGTGTGTGTGTGTGTGTGTGTGTGTGTGTGTGTGTGTGTGTGTGTGTGTGTGTGTGGGGAGGTTTTTATTGTCACGTAGGCAAAGTGAAGGGAGGGGAGAGGAGGTGGGAGGGGCTCTGTGTCCTTGTCAAGGACCTAATTACCTGCAGCAGGAGTGGATGGATATGAGGGGGGGGGGCAACACAGAACCTCTCATATCTTTATTTCCTGAATCGATCCAGTGTGACCAGTTTCCATCTCGAATGGGCTTTAAAAGCTGCATTTAGACGTATTTTCTAACTGTTTGGTGTTGGTCTCCCATCAATCAGCGATGAACGGGCCCTCGCTCCACCACAACGCCATGGCGACCAGGTTTATCGTAGGCGAAGGATTTTGATAACTTTTCATCTACAATGTCTTAAGATCATAATGACTGAATTTGAAGTCAGTCGGATGAATTCTTCTACGAGGAGTTCGTAAATGTACGATGCGTGAAAATCGCGAAAATGGCGCCAAAATCGCGAATCCGATTTAAAATGGCTGACTTCCTGTTGGAGTTAGGGTAAAGGTCCAAGAGACTTTTTTGTGCGTCTTTACATGGTATATATGTGTACTAAATTTCATTTGTCCAGGTCAATCTGGGGCGAGGGGCTCGATTTCCTTAAATTTCTAGACGGGGCGCTATTGAGCCGTTTTGCCACGCCCACTTGCGTGAACCATAAAATATCAAATTTTTCGTATTCATTTTTGTGACTTTTTGGGAACGTTTAGGCTGCCAAAAAAAGTGTTCGCTTTGATAATAATAATTCCTACAGCTTCAATAGGGCCTTCACACAGTGCTCGGGCATGTGTGCTATTTATTTATGGAGAAAAATGTTGGTCCTGGAAAATAGTTTATAGAATATGAAGAATACAAAATGTTTGAAAAGTGTTTTTTGAATTTTGTACATTTTATATACAAAAAAGTGATGCATTTATTTCCATTTTTGTACACTGTGGGTCACATTAGGAAAAGTCTAAATAAAAGTGTATATATAAGTGTGTATATGGAGTTTTTACAGCTTTCAAATGTAGAAAGTGGGTCAAATTAGACTCCGAGTAGTAAGTAAAGTGTTAAGAAGCTGCAGGTCGTCTGTTCTTTTTTTGTAGTGTCGGCAGGTACAGAACGAGCTGAAGTCATCACACAGGTACCGGCTGCCTCCAGGTGTTTTTAGACTGACTGACGCTGCGTTCACAGACCCGACGCTGCTGCCGTAATTCACAGAGACAAACCTGACTGAGCACCAGACCACCGATCCTCCATCGCTAAGCTCGTCAGTTATTATCCTTCAGAGCATCATTACATCGATCTGATTCAGCAGTAAAAAGGCTGGATAACTGCAAATATACTGGAGTACAATGTGAAGTAGTTTTAAGATTTCAGGGAGTAATTCAAAGAACCCAAAGATGCTTGGTTAGTTTGACAGTAGAAGCTGGTACGGGCAAACTTCTGGGTTAAAACCAGGCGGGGAGTTCTGGTCCTCTGAAATGATGCCAACCAGGAAGTAACTTAAAACTGCATTCTATCAAAAGGCCACCAGGGGGCGACCGTTTTGGTGTCAAAAGGACTTCCGTCTCTATACAAGTCAATGGAGAATTCACCAACTTCTCACTTGATTTCTAACCTCAGTAAACGTTTTCAAAATGTGTTTATGGTCTCAATCGCTAGTTTAAAGCCTTCTTCAATGCAGTATGATGTTCATTTGGGACATTTTGGCCTCCCTGATTTTATATGTGACGATAAAGCAGGGTATGCATTAGGGCGTGGCTACGTGGTGATTGACAGGTTGATTGGTTCACAGGTTCAGGAGGGCGCCTCATGCTCCTCCTGATGCCCATATAAGTAGAATCCCTGTTTTTATTTTTCCCAGCATGCACCTGAAATGTTCAAGATGGCGCTGCTCAGATCCGATACTATTGGCCTCCGAGCAGCAGTCCACAAACCAATGGGTGATGTCACGGATGTTACGTCCTTTTTCTTACATACAGTCTATGGTTAAAATTTTGCATTAAAAAGTTTAAAAAACTTGTTTGTCTGAGCTCACTGAAAAGCTCATTTTAAAGTGGATAATTAGTGACATCACAGCTAGTTTGGAAACCAATCGTTGCTGTCAGCCAGTGTGATGTGGAAACTTAAAGTCTGCAGGTCAGAAACACTGAAGATGGACTTTACAGTGAAGGAGGAGACAGCTGACTTGTTCATAGATTCTGACATTTATAAAAAAGGAATAAGGAGCAGATGTGATTTTAAGGACTTAATAAAAACCACATTGCTGACATTAAGGGTTAGGTTAAGAGGCAGTAAAGTGACATTCAAACTAAACTCTGGAGCTGATGTCTCTGCCATTCCTGAACTGGTGCTAAAAACATTAAAACACAGAGGTGGAAATCTCAAAAACCACTCTATGGTCCCGGTGGAATAGAGCTAGTTGTTTTGGGGTCAGCTATACAGAGACTCTATCATATGGAGAGATGCCAGCAGTGTTTTTGCACCTTGTGTTGAGTGTATTTTGGGTCATTTTTTTGCCTTTATTTAACAGCTGGTGGCAGAGAAGCAGAAAGGAAACAGAGAAACAGAACATGCTTTATTAAGAGCTTCTTCCCTGCCACAGTGAGACAAAATGAACTGAAGCCCTGACCTACCTCATATCATATCATATTATATTATATTATACTGTAGTGTCTCCTGGGCCTGTGCAATATACCTGTGCAATTTACACTTCTATATAGGGTTTTGTGCAATTCACAATGCTCTCACTTTCCCTTTATATAGGGTTTTATGCACTTTCTTTTTATTTCTAGAGAAGTATATGTTTTATGGATTTATGTGTCTTTCTTGTGTGTCTTTTTAACTTGACTTGACAGTTATGTTCTCCAGTGTTATGTAACATTGTGCCATTATATCCTCTGATTGTACAGATTATTTCTCCATTAACACAAACGTAGAAAAACGAACTGAAGAATAATCTCTCTGCTCCCTGAAAGCTTCATTAACCCTCCTGTTGTCCTCTAGTCAAGGGAGGAAGGGAGGAAGGGAGGGAGGGAGGAAGGAAGAAAGGGAGTAAGAAGGAAGGAAGGGAGGGAGGAAGGAAGAAAGGGAGGAAGGAAGGAAGGAAGGGTGGAAGGGAGGAAGGGAGGAAGAAGGGAGGAAAGGAGGAAGGAAAGGAGGAAGAAAGGGTAGAAGAAGGAAGGAAATGAGGAAGGAAGGGAGGAAGGAAGGAAGGAAGGAAGGAAGGAAGGAAGGGAAGGAGGGGAGGAAGGAAGGGAGGAAGATGGAAAGAAAGGAGGGAGAAGGTAGGGAGGGAGAAGGAAGGAAGGAAGGAAGGAAGGAAGGAAGGAAGGAAGGAAGGAAGGAAGGAAGGAAGGAAGGGAGGAAGAAGGAAGGGAGGAAATGATAGAAGGAAGGGAGGAAAGGAAGGAAGGAAGGACGGAGGAAAGAAGGAAGGAATGAAGGTAGGAGGGAGAAAGGAAAGAAGGACAGAGGAAAGAAGCAAGGGAGGGAGGAAGGAACGGTCAAAACAGATGGGGTCAATTTGACCCGGCAGGACAACACAAAGGTTAAGGATTAATCTTGACTGACTGAATGATTCGAGTCTCTGAAATGATGCATAGTGACTCATTATGAGAGGATAGTGTGAATAAGAACAGCATGTAAGGGTTAAACTATTCAGGATGTGGTTTATGAGGAATTCAAAGGAAAGTAAGAAGTGTGACTACCATCCCTGTTCTATCCTGCCAGCTTAGACCAGTCCAGTCTGTGTTGAGCTTTAATTTACGTTCTTTCATCTGAACACGTTGGCCGTATATATTCTCAGGACGTAACAGTCGATAAAAGCCCAGTGACATCATGTATGCAGCAGTGTCAGCGGCCGCCTCTCAACAGGATTTACGGTTCTGTGAAAGAAACCCAGCTTCAGCAGTTTTAGTTCCCGGGTGTGGAGTGGGTTCTGATGGGCGAGGGACAGGTGCAGCATGCGCTCAATCCTCTAAGTATAGAAGCAGCGCCAGCCCAGCATTCCTGCCGAGCCTCTCATCACGGGGATAACAATACAGCGGCTCGGATGACCGACGATGAAAAGCCTCCTGCTGTCACGCCGCCAAAAAAGCTGCTCCTCCCTCCGTGTGATGTGACCCTGCTCTGCCCACCGAGAGGAACCCAGCCAGCATGGCCAACTGGGCCCCACATGGGTTAAATGAGGGCTACGTGGGTACTGAGTGGGCTTCAACTGGGCAAAGTTTGTGGTTTCAGTAATATGGGCTGACTGTATGAGCCCCATAAGGGATGTAAGTGGGCATAAACAGGGCAAATTGTATGGGTCCCATATTGTTTCAGAAACATGGGCCCCACATGGGCTGGCTAAATGGAAATGGGTCCCATTTAAAGTCCATTCTGATCCCACTTCGACCCCATATGGGCAAACATCTGGGGCTTACATGGGTTAAATGAGGGATACGTGGGTACTGAGTGGGCTTCAACTGGGCAAAATTTGTAGGTCCCACATTGTTTCAGTAACATGGGCTGACTGTATGAGCCCATAAGGGATGTAAGTGGGCTAATCGGGCATAAACAGGGCAAACTGTATGGGCCCCACATGTGAAGCCTATGTGGGCTCAATGGGCCCCATTTAAGGTCCATTCTGATCCCACTTATACTCCATATGGGCAAACATATGAGGCCTACATGGGTCTCACCCAGTTGGGTCCCACCTGAAACCCAGTCAGAATCCACTTGAAGCCCCATACAGACAAACACAGGTGGGGTCGCCATGGAAACTGCAGACAAACCCACTTGGGAGCCATGTTACAGCCCAAATTTAACCCATGATTTGTATTATTATTGAGTTTTCTTGTTTTTAAATGTATGTTTTAATGTTTTCCAGTTTTACTATTATTGGGTTTTATTTGTATCTTTGTTTCCAATTCTGTTAAATGTTTGTCTTTATGTAAAGCACACTGAGTTGCCCAGAGCTATATAAATAACGCTGCATTGCCTTGTGGGGCCCACATGTTCATGCTGGCTGAGCAGCTAATGATGCCCATCGACAGTCAGTGCAGCTTAGACTTCCATTATTAACCCGTTTTTGCATTTTTACATTTAATTTGAACAAGTTCTGCCTTTTTTTTTCCTCCGTTGTCCAAAAACTATTAAAAACACATCACAAGGTTAGCATGAGGTTAACGTGAATTGACCCCGTCTGTTTTGACAGTTCCTTCTTTCCTCCCTCCCTTCCTTCCTTCCTTCCTTCCTTCCTTCCTTCCTTCCTTCCTTCCTTCCTTCCTTCCTTCCTTCCTTCCTTCCTTCCTTCCTTCCTTCCTTCCTTCCTTCCTTCCTTCCATCCTTCCTTCCTTCCTTCCTTCCTTCCTTCCGTCTGTCCTTCCTCCCTTCCTCCTTCTCTCTTTCTTTCCTTCCTCTCTCTTTCCTCCCTTCCATATTTCCTTCCTCCATCCCCCTTTCTTCCTTCCTTCTGTCTTTCCTTCCTCCCTCCCTCCTTCTTTCCTTTTCTCCGTCATTCTTTCCTTTCCTTCCTCCCTCCCTTATTTCCTCCCTCCCTCCTTCTCCCTTTCTTTCCTCCCCTTCTTTCCTTCCTTCCTTCCTCTTTTCCTTTCTCCTCCCTCCATGCATGCAGGCTTTGTTTTCCATTTTATTGAGGCCATTTAGACTTGGATGCTATTTGAATGTATTAGGCAAAGTGCTCATTTTATGTTAGTGTGTGTGTGTGTGTGTGTGTGTGTGTGTGTGTGTGTGTGTGTGTGTGTGTGTGTGTGTGTGTGTGTGTGTGTGTGTGTGTGTGTGTGAGGTGATATCATTGGGCTTTTCATGGTTAAGTGACTCGCATCTGATGTACAGTAGCAACAGTCATAAGCTCAGGACTTCACACAGAGAAGGAGCTGAAGGTGCAGCAGCTCTCAGGCAGCTCGTCAGTCTAATTGGCTGCAGCACACACACACACACACACACACACACACACACACACCTGCCGGGGTAAACACCTGGTTAAACCTTTGATTGGACCTGAAGGCTCCTCAGCTATCAGAGCACAGTGCAGACAGAAGCTGTAGAACAACAGTAGATCATGTTGATTTGCTGCTGAGTGAAATATTCCGTGTTTATTAAACAGCGAGCAGTGACTGAGTGAAGAAAGGAGTGATGTGTTTAGGACCAGACTCCTCTGACGGGTCTCAGCTAGTGAGATTACTGTCCCATCACACCAAAGAGGGAAGAAGAGCAGATTTAATTGGATTAAAAAGTGCAGGTGTGAAACGCTTTGGAAGGTCAAAGAGCTTCTGAACAGCAGCTGTTTGGTTTTATTGATCTGAAGCAGAAAGATGCACTGATGCATGATGTATGAACATCTAGACTGAAGGTAAGACTCCAGGAACACACACACACACACACGGACATGAACACATACATGCAGAGATACATTAACATAAGCACACACATATACACACCACACACACACACACACACACACACACACACACACACACATACACACATTAACACACACACACACACACACACATGAACACACACACAGAGATGAACTCACTCACACACACACAAACACACACAGACACACACACACACACACATACACACATGAACACACACACACACACACACACAAGCACACATGAACACACATACCCCTACCCCCCCCCCCCCCCCCACACACACACACACACACACACACACACACACACAGTGTTGCCGGGGGCAGCAGAGCGTGGAGCTCCTCGTCCTCGTCTCTCTGCAGACGGTTTATTTCCTGACTTCATGATCTCAGTCTGTGTTTCTGGAGGGAAACACGACGAGCAGCTTCTCGTCTCTGCAGTCAAAGAATCAGTTCAACACAAAATATAACGAGAAACGGATCAGAACAAACCGGCAGCAGACTTCATGCTCTGACCCGAACCACAGCGCTGATACGATGGACTGAAAGGATGTTTTATTTATTAAAAAACATAATATTTGTTTTTTTTCACCACATGATTTTACAGAATATCTTTAAACAATTTTAACCCTTCCGTTGTCCTCGAGTCAAGGAAGGAAGGAAGGAAATGAGGAAAGAAGGAAGGGAGGAAAGAAAGGAGGAAGGGAGGAAAGGAGGAAGGGAGGAAAGAAGGAAGGAAGGAAGGAAGGAAGGAAGGAATGAGGAAGGAAGGAAGGAAGGGAGGAAAGAAGGACGGAAGGAAGGAATGAGGAAGGAAAGGAGGGAGGAAAAAAGGACGGAAGGAAGGAATGAGGAAGGAAAGGAGGAAGGGAGGGAAGAAGGAAGGAAGGAAGGGAGGAAAGAAGGAAGGAAGGAAGGAATGAGGAAGGAAAGGAGGAAGGGAGGGAGGCAGGGAGGGAAGAAGGAAGGAAGGAAATGAGGAAAGAAGGAAGGGAGGAAAGAAAGGAGGAAGGAAGGAAGGAAGGGGAGGAAAGAAGGAAGGAAGGAATGAGGAAGTAAAGGAGGAAGGGAGGGAGGAAGGAAGGAAAGGAGGGAAGGGAGGGAGGAAGGGAGGGAAGAAGGAAGGAAGGAAAGGAGTAAGGAGGGAGGAAAAGAGGAAGGAAGTAAGGAGAGGAGGAAAGAAGGAAGGGAGGAAAGAAAGGAGGAAGGAAGGAAGGAAGGAAATGAGGAAAGAAGGAAGGGAGGAAAGAAAGGAGGAAGGAAGGAAAGAAGAAGGAAGGAAGGAAGGAAAGGTAGGAAGGACGGAGGAAAGAAGAAAACAGTCAAAACAGACAGGATCAATTTGACCCTGGAGGACGAGGTTGAATTAAGTGTTGAGTGACGTCATGAAACAGGAAACATCGACTGAATCCCTTCATTTGTTTTCCTTCTAATTTCACTAATTTATCCATTAGTGATGGAATCAGAGTATTTCCAATTGGAATAATTAAGGGAAATAAATTATAACCCATTAATCTGTAAAGTTAAACCCGATTTTAATTTAAATGTTCATTTTATTTATTTAAATGAATTTGTATGCTTTGAACCACTTTAATTAATCCATAAGCTCATTAGAACGACTTTATTATAACGACTGATCACTTTAAATGTGGAATAATCAAACAGCTGAATACTGAATCATCAGCCCTGAAAATCTTTAATTCGCAGCAGTTACAAAAAACAATATTGTGCTTAATTTGATAGTCAATGGATTTATTAAGAAGAAGAAGAATTTAAAATGAATAAAGGACAAAATAAAATACTAAAGACATATACTGTATGTATCACAGTGACATCACACATATGTCACTGACCCATAAGTGTTGGTAAGATGATGAATTAATAAATCAGTTAAACTAGATTTAAAAGCAGCATCAGGTTTGTTAAAATGTACATTTAGTATTTTTGTTGGTTTTATATCATTTGAAATGACATTTGCACCATTTTTTAACCAAAAGTAAGACTGAATGCTCCTGAAAATGTCAAATGGTGTAACCACAAAAGAATGATACATATTACATATTTATCACCTACAGTGTATTTAAGTGGACTTATACTAATAATGACTGTAAATGAAGAAAGAAAGAAGGAAAGAAAGATAAAGGGGGAAGAAGAGAAAGAACAAAAAGTAGGAGGAGAAAGAAAGAGAGGATGAAGAGGAGAAAGAAAGAGAGGAGGAAGAAGAGAAAGAGAGGAGGAAGAAGAGAAAGAGAGGAGGAAGAGGAGGAGGAGGAGGAGGAAGAGGAGAAAGAAAGAGGAGGAAGAGGAGAAAGAAAGAGGAGGAAGAGGAGAAAGATAGGAGAAAGAGAGGAGGAAGAGGAGGAGGAGGAGGAAGAGGAGAAAGAGAGGAGGAAGAGGAGGAGGAGGAGGAAGAGGAGAAAGAAAGAGGAGGAAGAGGAGAAAGAGAGGAGGAAGAGGAGAAAGAAAGAAGGAAGAGGAGAAAGAAAGAAGTAAAGCAGTCAGGTTCCTGGTCTCCATGGTAACCAGAGGTAAATGTAATATTTAGAACAATTGTATTCCATTACCTTTATTTAATATAAAGTTATAATGTAAGATCATGCCAAACTAGTTGATATGGTGTTTTATTGACTATTTACTGTTTTTAAGCAAGTTGAATTATTTGGTAAAAAGTTTTTATGGTTACACCACTTAGACATTTTTGCCATAATCCTCTAATATATTCTCTCTAAATGGATTAAAAGCAGAAATTTGATGCTGGGTCCACAAAAAAAAGAATGTGTGCAAGTTATTCATACGTTTATTTTCACATTTTAACCCTTTAAATTTACTCCACGTTCCACAGACGTCTCTTACTCAGTTTAAGTTACACCTCTAACTGTTTGCTGGGTTAGGGTTAGGCTGTAAACTGACATATAATAAACCTCGTTCTCCGTCTGTTCTGTTCAGGCTCACAGCTGGTTAATAATCTCACTGTTACACCCTGAACACAAATAACATGATATACACCGTGCTGTAAAACACTGTTAAACTAAACCGTCTCTACATAAACTGAACATTTTATGGGTTTTATTGTGTTAAAATGATCTTTAATGCTGTTTGTTAACATTTAATGTACATTTACATTTATATTATACTCATGAAGTTTAATGTGATGAATGAATTACTGTTCAACAT
>NC_084991.1:22952744-22973793 GCF_963691925.1 Scomber scombrus
CTGCAGTATATTTCCCTTCAGCAATTAGGTGCCTAAAAATGAAAGTTTTTTAAGCTGCATATTTCATTTACAGAGGAAACCAGTGTTCTTGGTAATAGTTATGATAACTTGGGAGGATTATTACCCTCTACAGACTGTTTAGGGTCAAATCTGATCCATTTATTACATACAGCTGTAAATAAACCAGATACACATTTATTTGAGCTGGAGCTGATACACATTTATATATATGCAAAAGTATATGAGAATGTACAAATATATATGCAAAATGTGCTGTATGATACATTTCTCCCCAGCCAGCACGTCCATGTGGGCCCATAAGGGTTACATTTGGGCTGCAAATATGGGTCCAAGTGGGTTTGTCTGCAGTTTCCATGGTGACCCCACCTATGTTTGCATATATGGGCTTCAAGTGGGTTCTGGACTGGGTTTCAGGTGGAGCCCAACTGGGTGAGACCCATGTAGGCCTCATATGTTTGTCTATATGGGGTCTAAGTGGGATCAGAATGGACTTTAATTGGGGCCCACATAGGCTTCACATGTGGGGGCCCATGTTTCTGAAACAATATGGGGCCCATACAATTTGCCCTGTTTATGCCCATGCCCGCTTAGCCCACTTACATCCTTTATGGAGCTCATACAGTCAGCCCACGTGGGCTTCACATGTGGGGGCCCATGTTACTGAAACCATGTGGGACTCGCAAAATTTGCCCAGTTCAAGCTAATGACCACTCAGTACCCACATAGTCCACATTTAACCCATATGGGGCCCACATGGGCATGCTGGCTGGGGAGAGATGTATCATACAGTTATCATGTGAAATGTAATTAATAGAATGAAAAGAATGCACAAAACCTGGCAGATATTATTATTATTAAAAAACAATGATCAGCATGAATAAACTGAGCATAAGTTGAACTGAACTCCTGTTGTCCTCGAGTCAAGGAAGGAAGGAAGGAAGGAAGGAAGGAAGGAAGGATGGAAGGAAGGAAGGAAGGAAGGAAGGAGGGAGGAAGGAGGGAACGAGGGAAGGAAGAAGGAAGGAAAGAAAGAGAGAAGGAGGGAGGGAGGAAGGACAAACGGAAGGAAGGAAGGAAGGGAGGAAAGAAGGAACAGTCAAAACAGACGGGGTCAGTTTGACCCGGGAGGACGAAACAAAGGTTAAAAAAAGACATTGTTCACATGTTAAAGATAATAAAAGTGTCTCCTAACCCTAACCCAAACCCAGAGCCAAACAAACAGGTCGATGAACACATTTACATCATTGATCATCTCACTCAGGTTTCAGGTAGGAGCCGCAGAAATAGATCCAAGATGTGAAACTTGAGACAAACTCTAACCACTAAGCTCTCACTTTACATGTTTCCTTTAGCTTCCTGGTGGAAAACAGCTGACTCAGCTGCTGAGAAGAGTTTCTACTGACTCACAGACAGACGCTCTCTTTGAAGTGTGAAAACTGGAGGATTACTCACGACACACTTAACACTAATACTCAAGAGACACCAGAAGCTTTTTTTACATGTTTATCTTTATGTGTGATTAGAGATGTTGTGGAAGTTTGTTTGCTCTTTTAACTCCTGTAACTCCATCATGTGATCCATGATGAGTGTTAGAGAGCTCTGCATCATCCATGTACAAACCTGATGTATAGCAGCAGATACATGTAGTACCAAGATCAACCAGCAGGGGGCCTTTTATTGCAACGTTGTCAATCAGTGAGCCACAATTTAGAAACCCGGACATTTTTATCTTTCTTTGCAGTATTTTTGTCTTTTTTTGCAGTATTTTTTATCTTTTTTGCAGTATTTTTGTCTTTCTTTGCAGTATTTTTGTCTTTCTTTGCAGTATTTTTGTCTTTCTTTGCAGTATTTTTTATCTTTATTTGCAGTATTTTTGTCTTTATTTGCAGTATTTTTGTCTTTCTTTGCAGTATTTTTGTCTTTGCAGTATTTTTGTCTTTCTTTGCAGTATTTTTGTCTTTGCAGTATTTTTGTCTTTCTTTGCAGTAATTTTTTCTTTCTTTGCAGTATTTTTATCTTTGCAGTATTTTTGTTTTTCTTTGCAGTATTTTTGTCTTTCATTGCAGTATTTTTATCTTTCTTTGCAGTAATTTTGTTTTTCATTGCAGTATTTTTATCTCATCTTTGCAGTATTTTTATCTTTCTTTGCAGTATTTTTATCTTTCTTTGCAGTATTTTTGTCTTTCTTTGCAGTATTTTTTATCCTTGCAGTATTTTTATCTTTCTTTGCAGTATTTTTATCTTTGCAGTATTTCTATCTTTGCAGTATTTTTATCTTTCTTTGCAGTATTTTTATCTTTGCAGTATTTCTATCTTTCTTTGCAGTATTTTTGTCTTTCTTTGCAGTATCTTATCTTTGCAGTATGTAGTTTAGCCTCAGTCGGAGCAGTGTGAGCAGCAGCAGCAGTCTGTCATCAACACGCTGCCCTCTGACACGCTGACATGCTCTTCATCAGATGGCACTCAGCTCAGTTATTAAGAGACTCCAGTGAGAAAATATGCAAATACTGACACTCTTTGAAGTACATCATGTGATACTTTGATGTTTCCCTGCACAGTTTCCTTCTCTTCGCCTCTGTTAGTGTTTACTGTCTGCTGTGTAAAAGCTGAGAGGTTTTATTATTAATCTTGTCAATTGTATTAATGTATTAAATCTTTCTGTGCAGCCGCAACCTGTGACTTCTTTCAACAGGAGAAGGTAAAAGCAGAGTGAGAGCTTTACTGTACATTAAATATAAAAAAGGCTTTAAGACAAGAAACACAGTGACACATAAGATTTCGAAGATCAGAAGATAAAATAAGGTGAAATAAAACAGATTAAACAGGAGAATAAAAATGATTAACTTGGTTTAAAAGAACTGAGTCGAAGCAAATCTCCAACTCTCTTCAGATTTGTTGTGCGTAAAAACTGAACGCTGCTTCTCCATGTTCAGAAGTAAAAATTTTTCCTGAATATAAGATGATATTTGTTCTGGAAATGATGTCTGAGAAAGTGGGGTTGTGTTTTATTCGAGAAAAGACAAACAGTTCAACAAACATCAGATCTTTTTCATTCTCGAGAGCAGCGTTGTAACACGTGGATGTATTATAAGATCAGCCTTTCACCCGATCTCTCCTAGTGGTCACTTGCGGTATTGCAGCAACAACTTCACCTACTTCCAAAGATGCATGGAGAGGGAGGAAACAAGTCTGAAGAAAGTCAAAGCTCCAGCAACACTTGTATAGAACAGGCGGGGAGCTCCGGTCCTCTGAAATGAGGCCAACGCGGAAGTAACTTAAAACTGCATTCTATCAAAAGGCCACCAGGGGGCGACCGTTTTGGTGTCAAAAGGACTTCCGTCTCTATACAAGTCAATGGAGAATTCACCAACTTCTCACTTGATTTCTAACCTCAGTAAACGTTTTCAAAATGTGTTTATGGTCTCAATCGCTAGTTTAAAGCCTTCTTCAATGCAGTATGATGTTCATTTGGGACATTTTGGCCTCCCTGATTTTATATGTGACGATAAAGCAGGGTATGCATTAGGGCGTGGCTATGTGGTGATTGACAGGTTGATTGGTTCACAGGTTCAGGAGGGCGCCTCATGCTCCTCCTGATGCCCATATAAGTAGAATCCATGTTTTTATTTTTCCCAGCATGCACCTGAAATGTTCAAGATGGCGCTGCTCAGATCCGATACTATTGGCCTCCGAGCAGCAGTCCACAAACCAATGGGTGACGTCACGGATGTTACGTCCATTTCTTATATACACTCTATGTTATAGAAGAAGTTTATTATCAGACCAACGTGTTAATGGCCAACACTGAAACGTAGACCTTCAACATATCAAAACATGTTATACTGATGACTGCGTTGGTCTGTTAGCTCAGTCTAACCTGCAGAGTTTCTGGAAGCTCGTGTGAATAGTTTTGGTTCTGATGAGGAAATAAAATCCTGACGAGCAAAAACAACGTCTCCACGAAATGTATTTGCATGAGAGTCAGACAGAGGCTGAAAACTGAGCACAGAAATGATTAAATATGACCACAAAAGTACAAAAACCTGCTGAATCTGTTCTGTGGATTATTCAAAGGAAAGAAAAACTGCTTCTGAATTTAAAGAATGTCGTTTCTGCTAAGCTGTGAGCAGCACAGAACTCACAGATTCTCAACCAGCAGACAAATAAAGCCCAAATAATCACTGACAGGTGTCACTGGAGGGAAGTGGGAACATGATTACATTTGTAGTTTCGGGTGATGAACCTGAAACCCAAATATTCAAACACAAAGTTTTGTTTTGTTGTGTAGCACCTGGTAACCAAACCAGACAACCATGTTACTGTCTGTACAGAATGTCTTTGTGAGTGTGTGTGTGTGTGTGTGTGTGTGTGTGTGTGTGTGTGTGTGTGTGTGGTATTTGTGTACCTCAGTAGCAGCAGTGTCCTTCGTTCTCTGTCTTCTCTCTTTTCTGTTTGTGTCCTCATCTCAGGAATAAGCCTCTCAGCTCAGCAACAGTCCAGCTCCCTGAAGGCTTCATGTGCATAATCTCCCACTGTGTGTGTGTGTGTGTGTGTGTGTGTGTGTGTGTGTGTGTGTGTGTGTGTGTGTGTGTGTGTGTGTGTGTGTGTGTGTGTGTGTGTGTGTGTGTGTGTGTGTGTGTGTGTGTGTGTGTGTGTTCATCTACACTAGAGCCCGACCGATATATTGGTCTGATCTTGGCTAATAACCGATATATCGGTATCGGCATATGTGTTGTCCACTATGCTCTGATATTTGCAGAGGTGGAGATCAAGATTTTGGTCTGGAGTTAAAGCTTTAAAATAAATTAGGATTAATCCTGCTTAACAACAGATTTCATGACTTTCACGTCTTCCTGAGATAGCATGTCAAATGTTGGTATAAAAAGTATAAATTGACCATGATGTTAGCATGATTTCAAAGCTTGTTAACTCACTAATATTACACTAATCTTCCTTTTTGGATTCTAAATAGTCGTTTAATATTTCAATCAGGCCAAAATCACTGTGTTATAGGTATATTTAAACCATGTTCCTCTAGTTTCCTATCAGAACCTGCTGACCCCAGCGCCTTGTGTAAGCTGTTTTCTCTTCATTGCTCCCTTCTTGTGCGTTAACCTAAAAACCGGATCGCCTCGGGTCTCTTCTGCTCCGTCTATAAAGCTCTGATAAGGCCGTGCAGGAGGCTTGGCATTTTGCTGCAACCCTGTATGTTGTTGTGGGAAGCCGGCCATCTGTCAGCCTGCATGACAGGGGTTGAGGATGGCCCGAGGGTGGGAGGACAGGACAGGAGGACAGGAGGACAGGAGGAGGCCAGGAGGAGGCTCACCGGAGGGGCCTCCAGGCCTGGCTCGGCCTCCCTGATCCCTGCATGGCGTTTGACCACCTGAGCTCAGACTGCAGCGACAGATAGCTGAACGCAGATCGATGGTCTAACGGGTGGATGATGGTGTGTGATCAGGGTTTCATCAGTCACTCCATCTTCTCCTTAATCACACTGATTTCTTGCTTGTTGTGGCGTCATAACTCATCATCAAACAGGCCGATAACAGTCCAGCTGACTCCTTAACTTGGGTTTAGTTTCCTAAATGACTTCTGATTGATTTCGGTGGTCTGATAGATTAACCACGAGGCTGTTTTTAACCTCTGGATCACAGTGAACTTGTGCAGAGCAGCTAGTACAGTGAAGCATGAGGATCATTCACTGAGTTTAGGGAACTATTCTTTCCTTATCAATTATGATATATTAGTAACATATACAGCGGTATAAGGGTCTTAGTCAAATTTAAAGGGTTAAAATGTGAAAATAAACGTATGAATAACTTGCACACATTCTTTTTTTGTGGACCCAGCATCAAATTTCTGCTTTTAATCCATTTTGAGAGAATATATTAGAGGATTATGGCAAAAATGTCTAAGTGGTGTAACCATAAAAACTTTGTACCAAATAATTCAACTTGCTTAAAAACAGTAAATTCTCAATAAAACACCATATCAACTAGTTTGGCATGATCTTACATTATAACTTTTATATTAAATAAAGGTAATGGAATACATATTTATTAGTACAACATACAGTAACAGACACAGCTGTTTATGGGATGTTATCGTGCTCATCGTGGACGCTCACATCATTGTCGTTATCGTTATCGTTGTCAGTTTGGATGGCACTATATAGGAAGGATTCTGATTGGCTGTCCGGCTGCTGTACGGTTTATAGGAAGGATTCTGATTGGCTGTCAGGCTGCTGTACGGTTATAGGAAGGATTCTGATTGGCTGTCAGGCTGTTGTATGGTTTATAGGAAGGATTCTGATTGGCTGTCAGGCTGCTGTACGGTTTATAGGAAGGATTCTGATTGGCTGTCGGGCTGCTGTACGGTTTATAGGAAGGATTCTGATTGGCTGTCAGGCTGCTGTACGGTTTATAGGAAGGATTTTGATTGGCTGTCAGGCTGCTGTATGGTTTATAGGAAAGATTCTGATTGGCTGTCAGGCTGCTGTATGGTTTATAGGAAGGATTCTGATTGGCTGTCATGCTGCTGTACGGTTTATAGGAAGGATTCTGATTGGCTGTCAGGCTGCTGTACGGTTATAGGAAGGATTCTGATTGGCTGTTGGGCTGCTGTACGGTTTATAGGAAGGATTCTGATTGGCTGTCAGGCTGCTGTATGGTTTATAGGAATGATTCTGATTGGTTGTCAGTGTTTCTCTGAAAGTGATGCAACAATATTGTTCACCACTGTCGATGTCGTTATATTTGTGGTGTGAACTCCTCCATCCACTGCAGTTACAACCATTTCTAAAACTATATATTGATAGTTATAGTTCTTAGCGTTGACGGGCCTTTAGTCTAAAATGAAAAACGTTGATACTATGAGACACAAAACCTCATGTTGACTCTTTGTACTTGCTGCATTGATGTGATTTTGAGTAACGGCTCTTCTGCTGCTCTCTGTGTGATATATGTCACCGGGTGAGAGCGGGAAAGTCCCTTCATGACTTTGATAAATCATCTGTCGTCCAACCTTCAGAGGCCTTTCTATCCAACGTCCTTCACACACACACACACACACACACACACAGAGAGCAATGTCCACCGCTGCGTTTACATGTCGGGACTCGGACATACGATCCATCACGGCGGAGTCGCTCGCAGTCCGATGGTGTGTTGTCAGCGTTGAGATGAGCACAGGAGCTTTATTGAGCCTCTGCAGGGACGAGGACGCTGCTGCAGGATTGATGTTAAATGTATCTGATCAATAAGGTGATGCCACGGACTTCACATCCAATACTCAGTAGCTGCATTAACCTGCGGAGATCGGGAGTAATGCATCTTTAACCCTCCTGTTGTCCTCGAGTCAAGGAAGGAAGGGAGGAAGGGAGGAAATGAGGGAGGAACGAAGGAAGGAAAGAAGGAGGGAGGGAGGGAGGTAGGGAGGAAGAAGGAAGGAAAGAAGGGAGGAAGGGAGGAAGGAAGGGAAGAAGGAATAAGGAAGGAAAGGAGGGAGGAAGGAAGGGAGGAAAGGAAAGAAGGAAGGAAGGACGGTAGGAGGGAGGGAGGAAAGGAGGGAGGAAGGAAGGAAGGAAGGAAGGGAGGAAGAAGGAAGGAAAGAGGGAGGGAGGAAAGGAGGGAGGAAGGAAGAAGGAAGGAAAGGAAGGAATGAAGGAAGGACGGAGGAAAGAAGGAAAGAAGGAAGGTAGGAGGGAGGAAGGAAGGGAAAGAGGAAGAGAGGAAGGAAGGACAGAAGAGAGGATGGACGAAAGAAAGAGAGAAGGAGGGAGGGAGGAAAGGAAGGAAGAAAGGGGGATGGAGGAAGGAAAGAAGGAAGGGAGGAAAGAGAGAGGATGGAAAGAAAGAGAGAAGGAGGGAGGGAGGACAGACGGAAGGAAGGAAGGAAGGAACAGTCAAAACAGACGGGGTCAATTTGACCCGGGAGGACAATATTAAGGATAAATGAAGTGTCCTGTCAGAGTTGAAACAAACATCTTAACAGTGAATAAGGTTGTGTGACGCACCGCTGAGCAAGTCGAGTTCTGGACGCAGCTGTTATGCAAATTCCCAATAAAGGAGTTTTTTTATTTTCCTCCAACATGTCGTTTTTTATTCCTGATCCTGTGATGATTCAGAGCAGCAGACGTTCAGCTGCTTTCATTCAGGCAGAATAAAAAGGATCTGTGTCGCAATTACTTAAAAAAGGGAAAATATTTAAAGTATTTTTCAATTTCATTATTTAGAAATGTGAACAAAAGTCCCTTTAAGACCTCCAGCGTTTCACATTAATCTGATGCCAGCTGTATGAGTGAATGAATTTCATTTGAAATGCTGCTGTTTTAGATTCTTAACTGGATCATCTTCAACCACTAAATGCTTCTATCTGCTGCTTTAAGTCATATTTCAGCTGTATTACTTCATATTTCTGCTGCTTTAAGTCATATTTCTGCTGTATTACTTGTCTCTTCATTGAAGTTTCCTGCTGTTGTCACCATCATCATCTTGAAGCTGCGTGACTTTGTTCTCTTTGCATATTTTGAGTCGGTATAAAAGGCGACAGTGAAGGAATCTGTTGAGGTTTCCCCTCAGCGCTGTGTGAGAAGTGTAAAGAGGCAGATTAGAGTGTAAAGAAGCTGCTGCAGCGCTCCGTCTTGATGTTCCTCTCACTGAGACGGCTTAGTGACAAATAAACATGCCAGAGAAGAAGAGAAGAAGAGAGAGAGGAAACACTGGCAGGAGAAGCTTGGTGAGAAACAGTTAATTGAGCATTATATTTGTATTTTTTCAGGCTGTGGTTCGGCTGTTTGTGTTTGGATGAAGAACGATTGGACGTGTTCCACCGACTCGGGCAAATGTCCAAACATAAAATCCACAAAAAAACAACCAGAAGCAGGTTAGGGTTAGCTACGAGCTGCACAACCCACATGCACGCTTATATTTAGTGCCTTCAACAACCTCTGTGTCTGCTTTGTTCAACTTATACTGAAGACGTTCTCCTGCTGCAGTTATCACATCAAGTAAAGGAAGCACAACACTTCCATATATAGTACTGTACACAGGAAGTACTGTACCTCAATCATCCAATCAGAAGACCACTGAAGTTTGACTGATGAGCACCTTGAACTAAACCCTGAATTAGAGCCGTGTGATATGACGACATATTTAAATCAATCAAAAGATGGACAGTCTCGAAATCACGAAAAATAATACGCTTTTCTTTCATTACGTAATATATACATTGTGATATATATAAATATATATACATATATCGTGTAATGAAAGAAAAGCGTATCGTTTATATCGTTGTGACCAGGCGGGGAGTTCCGGTCCTCTGAAATGATGCCAACGCAGAAGTAACTTAAAACTGCATTCTATCAAAAGGCCACCAGGGGGCGACCGTTTTGGTGTCAAAAGGACTTCCGTCTCTATACAAGTCAATGGAGAATTCACCAACTTCTCACTTGATTTCTAACCTCAATAAACGTTTTCAAAATGTGTTTATGGTCTCAATCGCTAGTTTAAAGCCTTCTTCAATGCAGTATGATGTTCATTTGGGACATTTTGGCCTCCCTGATTTTATATGTGACGATAAAGCACGGTATGCATTAGGGCGTGGCTACGTGGTGATTGACAGGTTGATTGGTTCACAGGTTCAGGAGGGCGCCTCATGCTCCTCCTGATGCCCATATAAGTAGAACCCCTGTTTTTATTTTTCCCAGCATGCACCGGAAATTTTCAAGATGGCGCTGCTCAGATCCGATACTATTGGCCTCCGAGCAGCAGTCCACAAACCAATGGGTGACGTCACGGATGTTACGTCCATTTCTTATATACAGTCTATGGTTGAGACGCAAATCACAGTCTTTATGGCAGAATTTTTTGTGACTTGGAGTCCGTCATTACATTTAGACTCAATGAGAGAAATAATCCATGTTTTATGTTGTCATGGCCTCAAAGATGAAGGAAAAGCACAAAAAAAATTTTTTTTTAATAGTCATTTCTTGGTGTGAGCTACAAAGGGTTAAAAGACAATAATAACGTCAAATCAGAAAAGCTGTGCAACAAAAAAATGTTAAAAGAACAGATTTAAAATCCACTTATTTAATAAGGTCACAAAAAACAAAAAATATTCCTAAAACATATTGTTTCATGTTCCTAGGCTCGGCTTTTTGGTCATTTCTTTCATCATAATTGCGAACATACTGTTAGTAACACTTCTGAGCCAGATGTCTGTTAGCTGACGCAGGATTAAAACTGTATTAGCAGATAAAAGCAGATAAAAACTGAGGTTATATAAAATTTAACAGGCAAGAACAAACACATTACACATCTGAGCTTTATGAAGAAGTATGTAGGCCATCTCCAACATTCAGTGTGTCCTGGATATTGTATTTGAACATTGAGGATGGAAAAAAAAAAAAGAGAAAAGAAAGAACGATGCCCGTGAGGATTTCTGCTGGTTGGTCCCACTGAGAGGAAACTCATCCGTCAGTCAGAAATACCTTCACCGGTATTTTGTATTTCTTTCCCACATTGTTGGGTTGACGGCTCTCAGCAGGCTGTCACGCTTTGTTTCAGGGAACCTTAAATCTCAGTTTATGTCAGATTTAACAATCGTGCACAAACCTGCACACGCACGAGACGCTGCTGAAGGAACTCCAAGAAACAGAAATATGTAGGAAGGCAGCCAGCAGTGTTCAGTGTTTATGTAACAGTGACGGTGTAGTAGCAGAAGAAAAGATTACTCTTTAACACAGCTGTTGTCCTCGAGTCAAGGAAGGAAGGGAGGAAGAAGGAAAGAAGGGAGGGAGGACCGAAGGAAGGAAGAAAGGAAGAAGGAAGGAAAAGAGGGAGGAAGAAGGAAGGAAAGGAGGGAGGAAGGAAGGAAGGGATGAAGAAGGAAGGAAAAGAGGGAGGAAGAAAGGAAGAAAGGGAGTAAGAAGGAAGGAAAAGAGGGAGGAAGGAAAGAAGGGAGGAAGAAGGAAGGAAAGGAGGGTGGGAGGAAGGAAGGAAAGGAGGAAGGAAGAAGGCAGGAAAGGAGAGAGGAAGGAAGGAAGGAAGGAAGAAAGGAGGGAGGAAAGAAAGAGAGAAGGAGGGAGGGAGAAAGGAAGGAACGAAGGAAGCTAGGGGGGAGGAAAGAAAGAGAGAAGGAGGGAGGGAGGAAAGAAGGAAGGAAGAGAGGAAGGAAAGCAGGAGGAAGGAAGGACAGAAGGAAGGGAGGAAAGAGAGAGGAAGGAAAGAAAGAGAAGGAGGGATGGAGGGAAGAAGGACAGACGGAAGGAAGGAAGGAAGGAAGGAAGGGAGGAAAGAAGGAACAGTCAAAACAGACAGGGTCAATTTGACCCGGGAGGACGACATGAAGGTTAAGATGTCCTGGAAGCTTTTGGTAATTGAGTACAGGAGGGGAAGATATCCACACTCAGGTATTTTACTTGAATGAGATGATTTTTTGGAAGTAGTGACGACTAATTCATATTATCTTCTTCAGCAGCAGTCATTGTTATATTGGGAGTAGAAGCCAAACTCACACACACACATCTTCCCGGCTAGATTTCCTCCGGTTTCGTTTGCGATCTCGCTGAGGTGGAACTTTCGTGCACTTTAGAGAAACTCTTTGACGAAAGGTGAAAGGGACAGATCGGCCCTCGGGAGACGAGATCTGTTTCTCCGGCAAATCCTTCATCCAAAAAAAAAAAAGAGCAGGGCCGGTGAGCTGACACTGCAGCCTCTGTGTCTCAGTGCTGTCAGACTGAGTTGTTCTTTTCTCAACAGACGGCACCTAAACACACTTTTATATGTCTGTTAGGGTCTGAAAACACTGGAGACGAAGCCTGTTTTGAAGCTGAAATCAGATCCTTGACCTTTTCTAACATCCAATCTGAACATTAGGTGTTTATTGTTAAGTTTGTTTGTTTTTTTGTATGAATTTTGTCTTGATTTGGTCACTAAAACTATTAGGGCTCATCATGCAGGGACCACGAGTATCTGCATCAAACTAAGAGTCAGCAGTAATGATATCCTGCTCTGTATGGAGGCCCAAAGCTGACAATTATCATGATAACGTTATTCACAGTGAGGGTAAGATGGAGCGTGAGGTTGACAGGTGGATGGGTGCAGTATCAGCAGTGATGCGGGTGTTGTAGAAAGAGCTGAGCCTGAAGGTGAAGCTCTCAGTTTAGCAGTCATTCTACGTCTCAACCCTCACCTATGCTCACCAGCTTTGGGTAGTGACCCAAACAATGATATCGTGGGTACACGCGGCCGAAATGAGTTTCCTTCAGAGAGTGTCTGGGCTCAGTCTAAGGCCACGTTCACACTGCAGGCCTTAATGCTCGATTCCAAATTATTGCTCAATTCCGATTTTTTGTTTGGCTGTTGATATTACACTTTTAAATGTGTCCTGTCTGCGGACTGCGATGTGAACAGCTCAACGCTCCTGAAGTGACCCGCATGCTCAGTTGATCATTAATGACGTCACGCACAGACCGGTGTTTACGGAAGCTAACATGGCAACGGCAACAGCCGGTGAAGTTACTGGTCGTCTCATTTATGGTCTAATGGTAAAAACTGTGTGAGTGGGTGATGTTGAAAAGGAGGAAGAGCAGAAAGAAAATTAATACTTTAATGATGTCTGGGTTAGGGTTAGGTCTGTCTGTTTAATGTGTTGCTGCAGAATAACGTCAAAGCTGCATTAAATACAACCTGACTGTTCCGATCGGGTCGCATTGAAAAAAATCCGATATGTATCCGATTCAGTTTCATATTTGAAAGTGGCCTGAATCGGATTTGGAAATGTCAGATTCAATGCGACTTGTGCTGTTCACATTGTCAGAAACAAATCAGATATGGGTCACTTTTAACTGCAGTGTGAACGTAGCCTTAGAGATAGGGTCGTGTATTGACGTCTCTTTCTTTGGTTGTTAAAAAAGTTTTTCAGAGTCTCAAAAATCACTCAAAGGTCACCAGGAGTCTTCAAAGCTGAGTGCAGTAGAGTTTTAGACCACATACACAGACAAAGTCTATGAGGAATGATCCAACATTGAGCATCAGGTGTCTCCATTTATACCCGAAAACTAGCAGTGGAAATAGCCAACTCCTCCCATGGCCTCATGGTCTCATTCAATCCTTACTCTGCCAATAACAGATACCTCAACTTTGTTGACACGGGTATTTTTCCTTGGTATTCCCCTCCTCCTTCTTTCTCTGGAATCAAAGCTGTTCCTGACACCAATATCTCCTTATCTCTTTTCCTTGGTATTTTTTAAAACTCTGGCCTTAGTTTCCGGTTTCTCTCCTTACTGCATTTTGTATATTTGGTTAAATTATTCTATTCTTGTGTTTGGTTTCATTTCACATCCGTTGGGTTTACAATACAGTAAATTCATTTTATAAGTGCACATTCAATCAGCTGGTGGAAAAACATACATTTCAACCACTTGTAATGATCCCTTTACATTTGATTAGCATTTAGCGAAAAATGGATGGATGGATGGATGGATGGATGGATGGATGGATGGATGGATGATAATGTTGGCATGTAGCACTCTCTTCTGACTATCTGGAGGACTGACTTACAAGCACCAATCCTGATGTTGCTGCCAGTAGATTAGCACGTTTCAGGGACTCAACAAACTGGTAGCTGAATCTGCTTTTTTCTTTTTTTTAAATTGGGTTGATAGAAAGTTGGCTTTATTTATTGTATACATGTAATGTTCAACAGTGGCTGCGCTGCTCGGGTCGAATTTCAACAAATATCATAGTCTGCATCTCTTAAAATGTTTGTATTTACATTTTTTATATATGTTTTACAGGTTATAAAAGTGCATTTCTGCTTATGTTAAATTGAACATAGGTAGAAATGCTGCCTGCAGGTCATAAGTCAGGGCTTCAACCTGCTCTGAACACTTCGCTTCTGATGGTTTTTCACACCTTACTGAATCGTTGGCTCGTCATGCATTCCCATAAACAGCCTCTGTGGATAATGTGTTTCCACGTTGTTTACTCGTAGCTCCAACCTACAGAATGGATGGCTGTTTATGGGCGTAAGCAAGTGTTCAGGGCACAAAAAGCAGTAATTATCCCCTTTAAATAAGCATTACATTGCTATCTATGTGATATTAAAAAGGTCTTAAATGTAATTTGGTGAACCTGCAGAAACGCTGTGGAGATTTAAGACAAAAAGTATAAAGCTTTACATTTTATATATTATTTTTATATAATTTATTCATGTATTCAGTTATATTTTTTTAACTTCTCTGCATTTTGTCAGGTTTGTGCTTCTGTAGCTCTCTGCCAGACAGTCTGGGTCAAAGGTTAAATGTTTGATTATTAAACCGTGAATCATCTTTACGCATGAATACATTCCTCCTCCTTTTCATTCAGGCCATTACAGTTGGGAGCAAAGTGTTATTTTTTACCTGTGATGGAATGAACTGATGTTTATTTCAGTCGTTAATTTCAATCTTTCTGCTCCGAGTGTCAAAAAAGATGTACAGAGGGAAAAATGTCTGAAAGAGGAAATTGAGTTTTGGATAGAATCAATCAGAAATGTACCTGAAGGTGAAATATGCCTCTTATATATATATGCCCTCCTGTTGTCCTCGAGTCAAGGAAGGAAGGAAGAAAAGATGAAAGGAAGGAAGGAAGGAAGGAAAGGAGGAAGGAAGGATGGAAGGGAGGAAGAAAGAAGGAAAGGAGGGAGGAAGAAGGAAGGAAAGGAGGAAAGAAGGATGGAAGGGAGGAAGAAAGAAGGAAAGGAGGGAGGAAGGAAGGAAGGAGGGAAGGAAGGAAGGATAGAAGGATGAAAGGAAGGAAGGAAGGAAGGAAGGAATGATGGAAGGGAGGAAAGGAAAGATGTAAGGGAGGAAGGAAAGGAAGGAAGAACGGAGGAAAGAAGGAAGGAAGGTAGGAGGGAGGGAGGAAAGAAGGAACAAGTAAAGAAATAAGGGAGGAAGGTAGGGGGAGGAAAGAAAGAGAGAAGTAGGAAGGAAGGAAGGAAGGAAGGAAAGAAGGTAGGAAGGATGGAAGGAAGGAGGGAGGGAGGAAAGAAAGAAGGAACAGTCAAAACAGACAATTTGACCCGGGGAGGACGACAGGAAGGTTAAATTATCAAAAGCATCCAGGATGTTTAATCACTGTGGAAACGGTCAATCCACTTCCTGCCTCATTAGCATTCAGACAGTCACACCAGGAGAGTAAATCTGACCTGGGAACAGAGCCAAAACACGCAGCAGCAGCCCGACGTCAAGACAATATTGCAGTTAATCTGAGGGATAATCCCGAGGAAAGAGGCAGGAATGAGCTCTGCTGAGATTCTGGGCCAGTACAATGCGGCTGCTGGTGCTGGTGAGGTTTGGGTTCGGTCAGAGAAGATGTTGAATTGTGTGCGGAGGGGGGAAGGCTGTGCAGGAGAGATAAGCTGCGATGGCTGCCGTCCGTCCTTCTCCCTCGAACAAGAGGCTGCTGACTTCCATTTATCAAGGACGGGGACGGCATGAGAGCGTGACGCCTGCGAACACGTTGCAGGCAGCAGACACACAGAAACGACCACAGTGATGCAGGAATTAGTCCGATCTCAAACCCATAGTCTCCTTTCTCCTTTTACACCTATTTCATGCACGTACACACATTTAATAAGCTTCTAATCAATGCATTAATAACTGAAGTCCTCGAGGGGTTTTAGCTCTATAACTAACATATTACACTGATGTTGTTCATACTGCAAGATTTACATATATATTAGTTTTATTGTATTCTAGTTTAACCCTCCTGTTGTCCTCAAGTCAAGGAAGGAAGGAAGGGAGGAAGGGAGGAAGAAGGAAGAAAGGGAAGAAGGAAAGGAGGAAAGAAGGGAGAAAGAAGGAAGGAAAGGAGGAAGGAAGGTAGAAAGAAGGAAGGAAAGGAGGAAGGAAGGGAGGAAAAAGGAAGGAAGGATGGGAGGGAGGAAGAAGGAAGGGAAGGAGGGAGGAAGGAGGGAAGGAAGGAAGGAAGGAAAGGAGGAAGGAAGGGAGGAAGAAGGAAGGAAAGGTGGGAGAAAGAAGGAAGGAAAGGAGGGAGGAAGGGAGAAAGAAGGAAAGAAGGAAGGAAGGAGGGAGGAAATAAGGACAGAAGGAAGGGAGGAAGGAAAGGAAAAGAAGGAAGGAAGGAAGGAAGGAAGGAAGGAAGGAAGGAAGGAAGGAAGGAAGGAAGGAAGGAAGGAAGGAAGGAAGGAAGGAAAGAAGGAACAGTCAAAACAGACAGGGTCAATTTGACCCGGGAGGACGACAGGAAGGTTAAGATATTGAAATATTTGTTGTTTCCTTAGTGCATGGGGATGGGGGGATGGGGGGGGGGGTTAAATGCTAGATTTACAATGCTATTATTTTTTTTGATCATTTAAGTGATGCTTTAATCACACCTGATTTTTTACTTAAATCGCTGTTTAAATTTCTTGTTTGCGCTTTGTAAATAAAAAAAAGGCCCTCACAGAGTTTCAATGACATTTCTGCATCTTCCACTAATAAAGACGCTGATTGTAAAACTCAAAATGTTCAGATCCATTAAAATTAAAATGACTTTTCCCCACTTTTAATCCAGCGTCCCTGTTCTAATTGCTTATTTATCTCTAATATGTCATAAAATCAGGATTTTAACATTAATACATCTTCTCTCTTCTTATAAAATAGTTTCATATGTTTGTTCATAATGTGTCAGAAGTGTTTACAAAAGTTCACCCAACGATCTTTCTTATGTTAAATGAATTAAGTGTATAAGCAGTAGAACAGTAGCAGCTTTGAGTGTTTATTTAAAGTCTTTTGTCAGATCGACGTGGTTTATTTCAGCATCTCCTGTATTTAGACTTTCTCTTTAAAATATGTTCTGTACTTAAGACTAAAGACTGTTTATGTTGGATTTAATCTGCAAAGAAAAATCTCTGAATATATATTTTGGTTATTTAAATAATGTTCCAACAAGAACCAGAATCAAGATACTGTGGGTGCGTTGCTCAGTGATGCTCTTGTGAAGGATTTCCCAAAATGTTGAACTGCTGGAGAAAGAAGGAAGGAAAGGAGGGAGTAAGGGAGAAAGAAGGAAGGAAGGAAGGCAGGGGGGAAGAAGGAAGGGAAGGAGGAAGGAAGGGAGGAAGAAGGAAGGGAAGGAGGAAGGAAGGGAGAAAGAAGGAAGGAAAGGAGGGAGGAAGGGAGAAAGAAGGAAGGAAGGCAGGGGGAAGAAGGAAGGGAAGGAGGGTGGAAAGAAGGGAGGAAGGTAGGAGGGAGGGAGATAGGAATTTAGGAGGGAGGAAATAAGGACAGAAGGAAGGAAGGAGGGAAATAAAGACAGAAGGAAGGGAGGAAGGAAAGGAAAGGAAGGGAGGAAATAAGGACAGGAGGAAGGAAGGAAATAAAGACAGAAGGAAGGGAGGAAGGGAGGGAAGGAAGGAAGGAAGGATGGAAGGGGGAAGAAGGAAGGAAAGTAGGGTGGAAGGAAGGGAGGAAGGAAGGTAGGAGGGAGGGAGGAAAGGAAGGGAGGGAGGAAGGTAGGAATTTAGGGGGGAGGAAATAAGGACAGAAGGAAGGAAGGAAGGAAAGGAAGGAAGGAAGGAAGGAAGGAAGGAAGGAAGGAAGGAGACAAGGAAAGAAGGAACATCCGAGAGCAATAAAAATACTCTTTTCTTTTAGCCTGAATGTGACCGAGAACATACAAAAAAAGAAATATATCTGACCCATATTGTTCCAAAATTTGAAGAATGTTAATTTTTCACATTTAATATAATTTGTTGAAATAGTTCTCATGTTTTATGTAATATTGGATAATAATAAAGTGTCTTTCAAAGAGTTTTTTAATCATAAAAACTAAAGAATAAACTCTCTCTGCTCTCTGAAAGCTTCATTAAGGAAAACTCATGTTTATTTATGAATGATTGGTGGTTCAGACGTTTATTATAGAAGCTAATTATGTGAGGAAATACTGTGACGGGTGAGAATATGAAGAGTGTGTGAGAGTTAAACATGTTAACACCAACAAAAGGTTGTTTTATATGAAAGAAAAACAGCTGCTGAGAGACATGATCCTTCATCAGCGGAGCGTAAAAAACATGAATGAAAAGAAAGAATCAATCAGCCTGGCAGGCAGCTAATGTCACCACATACATTTAACCAAACCCTCCATTTACATCCATTTACATCACACACACACACACACACACACACACACACACACACACACACACACACACACACACACACACACACACACACTGATTCATCACCTCCCTGCAGGTATCAGACGCTGGGACAGAAAGAGAAGAAGAAGGAACCACTACTGTTGTTTTTATGGAGATAATGGCCCCTCGCCTATTTAAAGGTGTCGCTGTGATTTATGGAAAACATTCTCCCAGCATGCATCTGGATTACATCGCTCTCTCTCTCCCAATGAGGAATCACCATATGCGAGCTGCAGATAACAGCAAATACTGTATATGTACATCTGTTATTCTCTGGGCTTTTATTTTTGACATTCATTTTATTTTCTAGCAGTTATAAACTCAGCTTATTATCGTCTTGTTTTATTATCCCGTCAGAGAACGATTGTTTAATTATCGTAGACATTTCACGATATTTACTTTTATTGTACGATATATTGTCTCAGAAATAATCACGATAAATGATATTATTGTCATTTGAAGATTATTTTATACCACTGATATAATGACAGGTTACTGTGGAAATGTAATAGATTACATAATAGTAGTTACTAGTTTTCAGCTGTTAGGGTAAATGTTCCCTCCATCTGTCCTTCCTTCCTTCCTTCCTTCCTTCATTCATTCCTTCCTCCCTTCCTTCTGTCCTTCCTTCCTTACTTCACTCCATCTGTCCTTCCTTCCTTCCTTCCTTCCTTCCTTCCTTCCTTCTTTCCTTCCTTCCTTCCGTCCTTCCTTCCTTCCTTCCATCCTTCCCTCCATCTGTCCTTCCTTCCTTCCTTCCTTCCGTCCTTCCTTCCTTCCTTCCTTCCTTTCTTCCTTCTTTCCTTCCTTCCTTCCTTCCTTCCTTCCTCCCATCTTTCCTTCCTTCCTTCCCTCATTCCTTCCTTCCTTCCTTCCTTCCTTCCTAGATTTTGGAATATAAAATAAAGATATTTGATGAATAAAGTGGGTTTAATTGGTACTGTGAAACCATTTAAGCCCACATCATGATTTATTTACTAAATATATAACACAAATATCGATTTCAAACAATTAAAAACAGCAATATATGTATTCAGTAACATGTTAAATATTAAAAAATGAGGGAAAAAACCTCCTGAGTAAAATCTTAAATGTCTGACTTCAGATGTAACCTCCTAACTGTAACAGATTATACTTACATGTATTTTGTTAGTAATTACATAATGCCATTTACTGGAACTAGTTACTCCCAAACACTATAATGATAATATAAAAAACATAATAATGCAAGCGGGGTAGGATTGGAGACTGGGCGCTATGCTTCTGTAAAAACACCATAAATGTAACTAAAGTCTATAATTACTCATTAATTATCTCCTTATTCTTACTTCTTACAATGTGTTTTCACTGATGGTTTGATTAACTCATGATTACATCACAGACTGCAGGACTTCACATCAGATCAATGACGATCAGAGTCACAACACCGGGTGTTGTGTTTCACATCGATCGCTCTTCTTCTTCTTCTTCAGGATGTGCATTAAATATTTACAAGCTTAACCTTCGTGTCGTCCTCAAATTGACCCCGTCTGTTTTGACTGATCCTTCTTTCCGTCTGTCCTTCCTCCCTCCCTCCTTCCTTCTTTCCTTCCTTCCTTCCTTCCTTCCTTCTTTCCTCCGTCCTTCCTCACTCCCTCCTAACTTCCTTCTTTCCTCCGTCCTTCCTCCCTTCCTTTCCTTCATCCCTTCCTTCTTTCCTTTCCTCCCTTCCCTCCCCTCCCCCTTCTTCCCTGCTTCATTCATCCCTCCTTTCCTTCCTTCTTTCCTTTCCTCCCTCCTTCCTTCCTCCCTCCTTTCCTTCCTTCTTCCTTCTTTCCTTTCCTCCCTCCTTGCTTCCCTCCTTCCTTCCTCCATCCTTTCCTTCCTTCTTCCTTCCTCCTTCCTCCCTTCCTTTCCTTTTTTCCTCCCTCCTTTCCTTCCTTCTTCCTCCCTTCCTTCCCTTCCTTCCTCCCTTCCTTTCCTTCTTTCCTCCCTCCTTTCCTTCCTTCTTCCTCCCTTCCCTCCTTCCTTCCTCCCTCTTTTCCTTCCTTCTTCCCTTCCTTTCCTTCCTTCCTCCCTCCCTTCCCTCCTTCCCTCCTCCCTTCCTTCCATCCTTCCTTCCTACCTTCTTTCCTCCCTACTTTCCTTCCTTCGTCCTCCTTTCCTCCCTTCCTTCCTCCTTTCCTCCCTCCTTCCCTCCCTCCCTTCCCTCCTTCCTTCCTTGACTCGAGGACAACAGGAGGGTTAAACCTGTGTTTTTAATGACACTGACTGAAGGATTCATTGACTCTTCTTTACATTTCGCTCCCTGACCAACAGTTAAAGTTCCCTCTGACATCTGAGACCTTGTTGAGCTTCACTAATCCTCCCGCTGCCCATGAAAATAAGCCTCAGTCTGATGACCTCGTCCTGCTGCTCTGCACCGAGTCTGCAGCAGCTCCGACTTTCATCCATTTACTTACTCAGCATTTTAGAGGCTTTTGGGGAATAATCTGACATGATTTTAAACACATGAAGATTTTTCTTGTTGCCTATAAACACTCTGAATGCTCTGAAATTTAAGATAAAGTACAACATTGGCAAAGTTGGAACAGAGAGGAAATCAAACGTCCTTCTGAGAGTTCGTGACTAGTGGCAATTACAGACAATTAAACTCAACTTGGTCCATTTGTCACAGTTTTGACATTTTTATAAGTGGATATAAACAGAAATAAACACATGAAACACTCAGCAATAAACTCAATAATGAAAACAAACAGTTTTATTACTGCTTCACTCAGCAGCTTGTCTGTAATGAGCAGTAAATTGATGATAATAATAATAATAATACATTTATTTAGTGTAGCACCTTTCACAG
>NC_084991.1:22973993-23032125 GCF_963691925.1 Scomber scombrus
GTCGGGGGGAGGGAGGAAAGAAGGAACAAGTAAAGAAATAAGGGAGGAAGGTAGGGGGAGGAAAGAAAGAGAGAAGTAGGAAGGAAGGAAGGAAGGAAGGAAGGAAAGAAGGTAGGAAGGAAGGAAGGATGGAAAGAAGGAGGGAGGGAGGAAAGAAAGAAGGAACAGTCAAAACAGACAATTTGACCCGGGAGGACGACAGGAAGGTTAAATTATCAAAAGCATCCAGGATGTTTAATCACCGTGGAAACGGTCAATCCACTTCCTGCCTCATTAGCATTCAGACAGTCACACCAGGAGAGTAAATCTGACCTGGGAACAGAGCCAAAACACGCAGCAGCAGCCCGACGTCAAGACAATATTGTAGTTAATCTGAGGGATAATCCCGAGGAAAGAGGCAGGAATGAGCTCTGCTGAGATTCTGGGCCAGTACAATGCGGCTGCTGGTGCTGGTGAGGTTTGGGTTCGGTCAGAGAAGATGTTGAATTGTGTGCGGAGGGGGAAGGCTGTGCAGGAGAGATAAGCTGCGATGGCTGCCGTCCGTCCTTCTCCCTCGAACAAGAGGCTGCTGACTTCCATTTATCAAGGACGGGGACGGCATGAGAGCGTGACGCCTGCGAACACGTTGCAGGCAGCAGACACACAGAAACGACCACAGTGGTGCAGGAATTAGTCCGATCTCAAACCCATTGTCTCCTTTATCCTTTTACACCTATTTCATGCACGTACACACATTTAATAAGCTTCTAATCAATGCATTAATAACTGAAGCCCTCGAGGGGTTTTAGCTCTATAACTAACATATTACACTGATGTTGTTCATACTGCACAAGATTTACATTTATATTAGTTTTATTGTATTCTAGTTTAACCCTCCTGTTGTCCTCGAGTCAAGGAAGGAAGGGAGGGAGGAAGGAAGGGAGAAGGAAGGAAGGGAAGAAGGAAGGAAGGGAGGAAAAAGGAAGGAAGGATGGGAGGGGGGGAAGAAGGAAGGAAAGGTGGGAGGAAGGAAGGAGGTAAGGAAGGATGGAAGGGGGGAAGAAGGAAGGAAAGGAGGAAGGAAAGGAGAAAGAAGGAAGGAAAAGAGGGAGGAAGGAAGGAAGGGAGGAAGGAAGGAAAGGAGGGAGGAAGGAAGGGAGGAAAGAAGGGAGGAAGGAGGAAAGGAGAGAAGGAGGGAGGGAGGAAGGAAAGGAGGAAAGGAAAGAAGGAGGGAGGAAGGAAGGAAGGAAGGACAGAAGGAAGGAAGAAAGGGGGATGGAGGAAGGAAAGGAGGAAGGAAAGAAAGAGAGAGGAAGGAAAGGAAGAGAGAGGGAGGAAGGAAGGAAGGGAGGAAGGAAAGGAGGGAGGAAGGAAGGGAGGAAAGAAAGGAGGAAGGAGCAAAGGAAAGAAGGATGGAGGGAGGGAGGGAGGAAGGAAGGGAGGAAAGGAGGAAGAAGGAAGGAGGAAAGAGACAAGGAGGGAGGAAGGAAGGAATGAAAGAAGGAAGGGAAGAATGAATGAAGGAAGGAAGAAAGGGGGATGGAGGAAGGAAAGAAGGAAGGGAGGAAAGAGAGAGGAAGGAAAGGAAGAGAGAGGGAGGGAGGAAGGACAGACGGAAAGAAGGAAGGAAGAAAAGAAGGAACAGTCAAAACAGACATGGTCAATTTGACCCGAGAGGACGACACGAAGGATAATGACATTTCTGCATCTTCCACTAATAAAGACGCTGATTGTAAAACTCAAAATGTTCAGATCCATTAAAATTAAAATGACTTTTCCCCACTTTTAATCCAGCGTCCCTGTTCTAATTGCTTATTTATCTCTAATATGTCATAAAATCAGGATTTTAACATCAATACATCTTCTCTCTTCTTATAAAATAGTTTCATATGTTTGTTCATAATGTGTCAGAAGTGTTTACAAAAGTTCACCCAACGATCTTTCTTATGTTAAATGAATTAAGTGTATAAGCAGTAGAACAGTAGCAGCTTTGAGTGTTTATTTAAAGTCTTTTGTCAGATCGACGTGGTTTATTTCAGCATCTCCTGTATTTAGACTTTCTCTTTAAAATATGTTCTGTACTTAAGACTAAAGACTGTTTATGTTGGATTTAATCTGCAAAGAAAAACTCTGAATATATATTTTGGTTATTTAAATAATGTTCCAACAAGAACCAGAATCAAGATACTGTGGGTGCGTTGCTCAGTGATGCTCTTGTGAAGGATTTCCGAAAATGTTGAACTGCTCCTTTAACCCTTTACATTCTGTTCAGGGTCAGATCGGACACATTTTACACCCACTCGAGGGTTTTAGCTCTATAACTAACATATTACACTGATGTTGTTCATACTGCAAGATTTACATATATATTAGTTTTATTGTATTCTAGTTTAACCCTCCTGTTGTCCTCGAGTCAAGGAAGGAAGGAAGGGAGGAAGGGAGGAAGGAAGGAAGGAAAGAAGGAAGGAAAGGAGGGAGTAAGGGAAAAAGAAGGAAGGAAAGGAGGGAGTAAGGGAGAAAGAAGGAAGGAAGGAGGAAGGAAGGGAGAAAGAAGGAAGGAAGGAGGAAGGAAGGGAGAAAGAAGGAAGGAAGGAGGAAGGAAGGGAGAAAGAAGGAAGGAAAAGAGGGAGAAAGAAGGAAGGAAAGGATGGAAGGCGGGAAGAAGGAAGGAAGGAAGGCAGGGGGAAGAAGGAAGGGAAGGAGGAAGGAAGGGAGAAAGAAGGAAGGAAAAGAGGGAGAAAGAAGGAAGGAAAGGAGGGAGGAAGGGAGAAAGAAGGAAGGAAGGATGGAAGGGGGAAAGAAGGAAGGAAAGGAGAGTGGAAGGAAGGGAGGAAGGAAGGTAGGAGGAAGGGAGGAAAGGAAGGGAGGGAGGAAGGTAGGAATTTAGGAGGGAGGGAATAAGGACAGAAGGAAGGAAGGAAGGAAATAAAGACAGAAGGAAGGGAGGAAGGAAAGGAAAGGAAGGGAGGAAATAAAGACAGGAAGAAGGAAGGAAGGAAGGAAATAAAGACAGAAGGAAGGGAGGAAGGGAAGGAAGGAAGGAAGGAAGGAAGGAAGGAAGGAAGGAAGGAAGGAAGGAAGGAAGGAAGGAAGGAAGGAAGGAAGGAGACAAGGCAAGAAGGAACATCCGAGAGCAATAAAAATGCTCTTTTCTTTTAGCCTGAATGTGACCGAGAACATACAAAAAAAGAAATATATCTGACCCATATTGTTCCAAAATTTGAAGAATGTTAATTTTTCACATTTAATATAATTTGTTGAAATAGTTCTCATGTTTTATGTAATATTGGAGCATAATAAAGTGTCTTTTAAAGAGTTTTTTAATCATAAAAACTAAAGAATAAAAGCTCTCTGAAAGCTTCATTAAGGAAGACTCATGTTTATTTATGAATGATTGGTGGTTCCGAAGTTTATTATAGAAACTAATTATGTGAGGAAATACTGTGACGGGTGAGAATATGAAGAGTGTGTGAGGGTTAAACATGTTAACACCAACAAAAGGTTGTTTTATATGAAAGAAAAACAGCTGCTGAGAGAGAGACATGATCCTTCATCAGCGGAAGCGTAAAAAACATGAATGAAAAGAAAGAATCAATCAGCCTGGCAGGCAGCTAATGTCACCACATACATTTAACCAAACCCTCCATTTACATCCATACACACACACACACACACACACACACACACACACAGACACACACACACACACACTGATTCATCACCTCCCTGCAGGTATCAGACGCTGGGACAGAAAGAGAAGAAGAAGGAACCACTACTGTTGTTTTTATGGAGATAATGGCCCCTCGCCTATTTAAAGGTGTCGCTGTGATTTATGGAAGACATTCTCCCAGCATGCATCTGGATTACATCGCTCTCTCTCTCCCAATGAGGAATCACCATATGCGAGCTGCAGATAACAGCAAATACTGTATATGTACATCTGTTGTTCTCTGGGCTTTTATTTTTGACATTCATTTTATTTTCAGGCAGTTATAAACTCAGCTTATTATCGTCTTGTTTTATTATCCTGTCAGACAACGATTGTTTTTAATTATCGTAGACATTTCACGATATCTACTTTTATTGTACGATATATTGTCTCAGAAATAATCACGATAAACGATATTATTGTCATTTGAAGATTATTTTATACCACTGATATAATGACAGGGTTGTGAAGGTTACTGTGGACATGTAATAGATTACAGATTACTAGTTACTAGTTTTCAGCTGTTAGGGTAAATGTTCCCTCCATCTGTCCTTCCTTCCTTCCTTCCTTCCTTCCTTCCTTCCTTAATTCCTTCCTTCCTTCCTTCCTTCATTCATTCTTTCCTACCTTCCTTCTGTCCTTCCTTCCTTCCCTCCTTCCTTCCTTCCTTCCTTTCTTTCTTCCTTCCTTCCTTCCTACCTTCCTTCCTTCCTTCCTTCCTTCCCTCCTTTCTTCCTTCCTTCCTTCCTTCCTTCCTTCCCTCCTTTCTTCCTTCCTTCCTTCTGTCCTTCCTTCCTTCCTTCCTTCCTTCCTTCATTCATTCCTTATTTCCTTCCTTCCTTCCTTCCTCCCTCCCTCCCTATCTTCCTTCCTCCCTTCCTAAGACCTAAGATCAGCTGTTAGGGGTAAATGTTCCCATTAAGCACCAGAATCTAAGTTCAGCTGTTTTTCATGGATACTGACATGATTTATAAGGGAGATCATTTCTTATAAAGCAACATTTATCTCTCATTTGAAAATGTATTCATTAGTTCATGTAGATGTTGGAATATAAAATAAAGATATTTGATGAATAAAGTGGGTTTAATTGGCTCCATGCTTCTGTAAAAACACCATAAATGTAACTTAAATCATAATATTTACTCATAATTACTCATTAATTATCTCCTTATTCTTACTTCTTACAATGTGTTTTCACTGATGGTTTGATTAACTCATGATTACATCACAGACTGCAGGACTTCACATCAGATCAATGACGATCAGAGTCACAACACCGGGTGTTGTGTTTCACATCGATCGCCTCTCTGTGAAGCTTCTTCTTCTTCAGGATGTGCATTAAATATTTACAAGCTTAACCTTCGTGTCGTCCTCAAATTGACCTCGTCTGTTTTAACTGATCCTTCTTTCCGTCTGTCCTTCCTCCCTCCCTCCTTCCTTCTTTCCTTCCTTCCTTCTTCCTTCCTTCCTTCCTTCCTTCCTTCCTTCCTTCCTTTCCTTCCTTCTTTCCTCCCTTCTTTCCTTCCTTCTTCCTTCCTCCTTTCCTTTCCTCCCTTCCCTTCCCTCCTCTCTCTTTACTTCCCTCCTTCCTTTCTCCCTCCTTTCCTTCCTTCCTCCTTCCTCCTTTCCTTCCTTCTTCCTCCTTTCCCCCCTCCTTTCCTTCCTCCTTTCCTTCCTTCTTCCTCCCTTCCAACCTTCCTTCCTTCCTCCCTCCCTTCCGTCCTTCCCTCCTCCCTCCTCCCTTCCTCCCTCCCTTCCCTGTTTCTTTCTTCCATCGTTCCTTCCTCCCTCCTTTCCTTCCTTCTTCCTTCTTTCCTTTCCTCCCTCCTTGCTTCACTCCTTCCTTCCTCCCTCCTTTCCTTCCTTCCATCCTTCCTTTCTCCCTCCTCTCCTTCCTTCTTCCTCCCTTCCATCCTTCCTTCCTCCCTCCTTTCCTTCCTTCTTCCTTCCCTCCTTCCTTCCTCCTTTCCTTCTCTCCTTCCTTCCTCCCTCCTTCCTTCTTCCCTCCCTCCTTCCTTAACTCGAGGACAACAGGAGGGTTAAACCTGTGTTTTTAATGACATTGACTGAAGGATTCATTGACTCTTCTTTACATTTCGCTCCCTGACCAACAGTTAAAGTTCCCTCTGACATCTGAGACCTTGTTGAGCTTCACTAATCCTCCCGCTGCCCATGAAAATAAGCCTCAGTCTGATGACCTCGTCCTGCTGCTCTGCACCGAGTCAGCAGCCCGCTCCGACTTTCATCCATTTACTTACTCCTGCATTTTAGAGGCTTTTGGGGAATAATCTGACATGATTTTAAACACTTGCCTATAAACACTCTGAATGCTCTGAAATTTAAGATAAAGTACAACGCTAGCAAAGTTTGAACAGAGAGGAAATCAAACATCCTTCTGAGAGTCGTGACTAGTGGCAATTACAGACAATTAAACTCAACTTGGTCCATTTGTCACAGTTTTGACATTTTTATTAGTGGATATAAACAGAAATAAACACATGAAACACAGCAATAAACTCAATAATGAAAACAAACACTTTTATTACTGCCTCACTCAGCAGCTTGTCTGTAATGAGCAGTAAATTGATGATAATAATAATAATAATACATTTATTTAGTGTAGCACCTTTCACAGAAGTGTTTCACAGAAATAAAAATACCATAAAAACTGTGAAGGCAATAAAAAACATCAATCAATGAGGCAGAAGCAAGAAAAGCAATAAAAACTAAATTAAAACATAAAAGACCATAAAAATATCAAATTGAAAACACATGCAAACAGAGGAAACAAGCACTAAATCAATTTAAAGGAGAGAGAAACAACCATTTAAACAGGTGAGCCTTCAGTTGCAGGTCCCTGGTCAGCAGACCTCAATGAGAAGGTCATATAACATAAATACTCTGGTGCCTGAGGATGATGATGCAGGGCTTATTTATGTGATTACAAGAACCTTAAAATACATTCTGAACCTGATTGGGAGCCAATGTAAAGAATATAAAATGGGAGTAACGTGAGACCTCCGGCTGAAGCCTGGTGAACAGCCGAGCAGCAGCACTCTGGACCAATCGTAGGCGGTTTAGAGATGATTGGCTGAGACCGGTAAAAGAGGGCGTTGCAATAGTGAAGTCAGGACAACACCAGGCGGGGAGCTCCGGTCCTCTGAAATGAGGCCAACGCGGAAGTAGCTTAAACTGCATTCTATCAAAAGGCCACCAGGGGGGCGACCGTTTTGGTGTCAAAAGGACTTCCGTCTCTATACAAGTCAATGGAGAATTCACCAACTTCTCACTTGATTTCTAACCTCAGTAAACGTTTTCAAAATGTGTTTATGGTCTCAATCGCTAGTTTAAAGCCTTCTTCAATGCAGTATGATGTTCATTTGGGACATTTTGGCCTCCCTGATTTTATATGTGACGATAAAGCAGGGTATGCATTAGGGCGTGGCTACGTCGTGATTGACAGGTTGATTGATTCACAGGTTCAGGAGGGCGGACAGATAGACTGCAGGAAATAGCCGTGAACTTGTTTCACACCGACAGTTTTCTCCAGAGTTTTGTGTTATAGTCGTAACAGCTAACTATGTAGCCTCCCCCGCTCCATCCTCATGCTCCTCCTGATGCCCATATAAGTCGAATCCGTGTTCTTTTTTTCCCAACATGCACCTCAAATTTTCAAGATGGCGCTGCTCAGATCCGATACTTTTGGCCTCAAAACAGCAGCTGAGGATCATTTCCATCTCAGGTTGAGACACCACAGATCTGAGCGTTGTGGTGCGTCTTAACTGGAAGAAACAGACATGCAAGAGACAGTGATTTTATGTCCTGATCAAAGATAACACTGAGTTTTTTAAATTTGGATCATATAGCAGAGGAAAGAGAACCAACCCTCTGTGCAGGGCAATTAAAAGGACTTTTGTCTTGTCTTTGTTTAGTTGTAAAACACTGTTGGACATCCAGTCTTTAATGGCCATCAGAGACTCGGTCACTTATGAATCATCATCTCTGAGCGGTGAAGTGTTGCAGCGATAAAATGCAACACTGCATTGTGGCTTTGTTGGCAGTAAGTTGTTTTCATGATAAAAATCCAACTTCTTATGCTCCATTTTGGGAGTCTTCGAGGTTATACAGAGCAGGAATGAAGGATAGGGAATATAGTGTAACATATGATACATGGGGAGTGACTTTAAGTGACTGTAAATACACCTGTTTGAGTCCACATTAAAAGTCGTGTATAAGGCTTTAGTCTCTGCTGGTCCAACCTAGTTCAGGTTAATTTAGCAAAGCAGCCAAGGTTTGCTGAACACTACTGAATGGCTCCTTGTTAGCTAATGTACAAATACACACAGAGAGAGAGAGAGAGAGAGAGAGAGAGAGAGAGAGAGAGAGAGAGAGAGAGAGAGAGAGAGAGAGAGAGAGAGAGAGAGAGAGATGAGAGAGAGAGAGAGAGAGAGAGAGAGCCAGAGAGAGACTTTGGTGTTATAGTAGATAAAGTAGACGCATGGTGACTCCAGAAAACTAATTTTCAGGGTGGAGTTTGCATGAACTAACATGAGAATCAAAACCTCTATTCACTGCAAACATGACCCTTTAAATTCTTCACTATCTTTAATAAGGACTCATGTGGTGGTGGAGGGGGGATTATAACTGGTAGAAGCAGGTTGAAATATTAAGAAACACAGGTCAGGTCCACTTTAGGCAAGGCAGCTTTATTTATACAGAGCATTTCATACCCAATGGCAACTCAATGTGCTTTACATAAAACAAACATTTAACAGTAAGAATTGGAAATAAAAAACATAAAAACATTGCAATTTGAGAAATAAAAATGAAACCCAATAATAGTAAAAACATGGAAATTCAAATGTTTTTCGACCACATGGACAACCTCCTAACACTATCTCTTCCATAGAACCTCATCATGTACTCTACCAGATGGCTCTCTGGACTTGTTTCCTTAAACACAAAGATAACTGCAGTAAGGTGGAGTAGTGTGATGTGGGATCGCTAAGCTCCAATGCATTTATCTCTTTTTCTACAACAGTAATGTGAAAATGATTGGTGTTGAATCCAAGCAGGGGTTGGTGTCATGTAATAGAAACCATGTGACTTTGTGGGTATGATGTCATAAATGGGGGGACAGGAGAATAGTCAAACAGGACATAAAGGTCAGTGATACCGATGTTAAATCTGGTATGAATAAAACAATGTTCTTGATTGTTGTTCTTAAATGTTTGTGATGTATGAAAATCCACCAATTCTGAAACCATTTGGCACAATGAACATTAATATATGAGCCTTTTTCCCTTTGAGTACAATATATAAAAATTGCCTTCTGATTAAACAAGGAAGGATTTCATAATGATATTAGGTGTTGATATAATGTATGAATGGAAAACATTTGTCCCACATTACACTAATCCACCCTAAACACACTTGGTGGGAGGATTCAAACCCTCAACCTTCACTTCTGTAGAAGCAGGTTGAAATATTAAGAAACACAGAATGACTCCCTTTCATGTCACCACTTTACACACAAAGATAACTGCAGTAAGGTGGAGTAATGTGATGTGGGATCGCTAAGCTCCAATGCATTTATCTCTTTTTCCTGCAACATTAATGTGGAAATGATTGGTGTTGAATCCAAGCAGGGGTTGGTGTCACGTAATAGAAATCATGTGACTTTGTGGGTATGATGTCATAAATGGGGGTGGCAGGAGAATTTGAGTACAATATCTAAAAATTGCCTTCTGATTAAACAAGGGAAGGATTTCATAATGATATTAGGTGTTGATATAATGTATGAATGGAAAACATTTGTCCCACATTACACTAATCCACCCTAAACACACTGATGGGAGGATTCAAACCCTCAACCTTCACGCTGTGAGGTGACAACCATCGGGCCTGCAGATAGACACACGTGCTATTTGGCACAGAGGGCGAGCACATTCACGCAGAGCTGCTGCATCTCCATCCAGAATGTCATCAGGACCTTGAGATTACAACGGAAAATCAATTAGGGTCTGTAATGCGGAGCGGCAAGCAAGGGAGCCGCCGCTGCTGCTCACTGCTCGAGAATTGGCTGTTGGAGCCGAGGGGGCCAGCTGCTCGACTCTTCAGCTGATTGTCCCTGGCAGAGGTCAGCGGCGCTCTCCAAACATTTAACACCAAACAACAGGACAACTGATTGCATGAGATCAGCAGCGCACAGAGAGCTGGAGGAACTTACAGAGAGGATTTGTGTTTCTGATGTTTATTTCTTTGTTTTTATGTATGATTTGTATTTTTAACGCTTCGACTTGTGTTTGTTTTGTCTACTTTTATACTTTGATTGAATTGAAGTACTTTATTTACCCTCCTGCTGTCCTCGAGTCAAGGAAGGATGGGAGGGAGGCAGCAAAGGAAGGAAGAAAGGACAGAGGAAATAAGGAAGGCAGGAAGGTAGGAGGGAGGGAGGAAAGAAGGAAGGAGGGAGGGAGGGAGGGAGAAAGGAAAAGAGGAGGGGAGGAAGGAAGGAAAGAAGGACAGAGGAAAGAAGGAAGGAAAGGAGGGAAGGAAGGAAGGAAGGAAGGAAAGAAGGAAAGGAGGGAGGAAGGAAGGGAGGAAAGAAGGAGGGAGGGAGGAAGGAAGGACAGAAGGAAGGAAGAAAGGGGGATGGAGGAAGGAAAGAATGAAGGGAGGAAAGAGAGAGGAAGGAAAGAAGGAAGGAGAAAGGAAAAGAGGAAGGGAGGAAGGAAGGAAAGAAGGACAGAGGAAAGACAGAAGGGAGGAAGGTAAGGGGAGGAAAGAAAGAGAGAAGGAGGGAGGGAGGAAAGAAGGAAGAGAGGAAAGGAAAGGAAAGAAGGAAAGAGGGAAGGTAAGAAGGACAGAAGGAAGGAAGAAAGGGGGATGGAGGAAGGAAAGAATGAAGGGAGGAAAGAGAGAGGAAGGAAAGAAAGAGAGAAGGAGGGAGAGAGGAAGGACAGATGGAAGGAAGGAAGGGAGGAAAGAAGGAAGGAGGGAAGGAAAGAAGGAGGGAGAGAGGAAGGACAGATGGAAGGAAGGAAGGGAGGAAAGAAGAAACACTCAAAACAAACGTCGACACAAAGGTTAAATACTAAAAACAAGAAACTCAGCATGCTAATCCTGCAGAATCGTGCTTTAAAGATGTAATATTGGCAACATTTGGACACCCAGAGCTGTCCTCAGGGGCTTTCTGGCTGCATGCTGTGCAGCTGGATGGTGCTGCTGGAGCATTCAGAGCTGGAGTAGCTGCTCGTGCTCTGAATGGAAACAGATAAAGCATCATTCAGCGTCCATACATCACCATACAGCGTGTTGATTATCACAGCCTTTTCAAATGGCCTCAGGCTCAGGTTTATCCTCTTCAGAGGGAGCTGCTGCCTTGAAGTGACAAAAAGCAGAAGCGTCTGCTGCAACGTTGACATCTGCTGGCTGCAGCGCTGCACTACAGGACGACCTGAAGGATCTGAAACCAGGAAGCTCAAACCAAAAACCTTCAGAGAGCATTTGTCACAGAGGAAACAAACCAACCAGAAAATATCAGTGAAATGAGATTCAGCAGCATCTCGATCACACATGATTAATGAACCCTAACATACTGTTCATATTCTCTCCTCACATACTGTTCATATTCTCTCCTCACAGTTTCTTCTCCTCATAAAAAGTGTCTCTACCAAACATTGAAGCACAGATGTGTTTAGAAAGCATCAATAGTCGATCTGACTGATCAATAAATGTGATTAAACCTTGATTCATGTTTCAGAGAGCAGAGAGAGTGTATTTATTAGCTTTTACACCACTAAACATCTCCTATCACACAATATCATGTCCTATTTTACCTCAGACATGAAAATATAACATAGCAGTAATGATGGAAATGTTATTTTATTGGTAGTTTTGAGTCTCTTTAGTCACTCCATCTCATAGTTACCATGGTAACTAGATGGCAGCTGTTACTCAAACTAACTGTTGGTTGTTTTTAGTCATTTTTTCATTTATTTTTGGTAGTTTTTAGGTTTCATTAGTCACTTTTATGTCTCTTTTTGGTGGTTAAATGTTATTTTATATGTAAAGTGAAAATGAGCAGAGCTTTATGGAGCTGTGGGGTTTATTGTAGAACCATTAGAGCCATCAGTCTTCACTGCTACATTAAAAAAAGAAATCCTCATAACTACTATCTTATTAAAACTATTAACTATTCATTTCACTAAAACACATGTCAATAGATACGGAGATAATCTGACCCAGAACAGCCTCAATGGACAAACATTTGTTGTCTTATTATCTTCTTCTCAATCAACTGTGAAACACTTTGAACTACATTAACCTGTATGAAAGGTGCTGTATAAATAACGTTTGAGTGATTGATTGATTCATGTTACTGTCGAGTACACAGCACCCATTACATTTTGATGAGAGACCCAGAAAAAGACAATAATCTTGTACTGGAATAATTAATTTTTTTGTGTCCATGTGGTTTAGTTTAAATTTAAAGGTTTAAAATGTGAAAATAAACGTATGAATAACTTGCACACATTCTTTTTTTGTGGACCCAGCATCAAATTTCTGCTTTTAATCCATTTTGAGAGAATATATTAGAGGATTATGGCAAAAACGTCTAAGTGGTGTAACCATAAAAACTTTGTACCAAATAATTCAACTTGCTTAAAAACAGTAAATTCTCAATAAAACACCATATCAACTAGTTTGGCATGATCTTACATTATAACTTTATATTAAATAAAGCTAATGGAATACAATTGTTCTAAATATTACATTTACTCTGGGTTACCATGGAGACCAGGAAACATTTACATGTTTTAAATGAAGTCATTATTAGTATAAGTCCACTTAAATACACTGTAGGTGATAAAATATGTAATATGTATCATTCTTTTGTGGTTACACCATTTGACATTTTCAGGAGCATTCAGTCTTACTTTTGGGCAAAAATGGTGCAAATGTCATTTCAAATGATATAAAACCAACAAAAATACTAAATGTACATTTTAACAAACCTGATGCTGCTTTTAAATCTAGTTTAACATATTTATTAATTGATCATCTTGCCAACACTTATTTGTTACTGACCCTTGTATGAATGTGTATGTTGGTAAAGGCTGAATAATTGTTCTTAACAAACCATTAACACCTGAATCCAGAGGATATGATGTGATATGTTATGTTAATTCAGTAGTGACATTAAAGTCGTATCATACATATTATTCAATACTTTTTTTTTTATAACAGAATTTTGTTGTATGTTTTATTTTTATATTATAACGGTGCTCCATGTTTTGTTTTTAAGACATTTTATTTATGAGTTTTGTATTTTCACAACATAATAGACAAAGTGACACAACAAAACAGAACAAACTAAAATAATGAAGAAAAAAAACAACAAATAAAACACACTGCCAGCTCACAGTTAAGATGCACATGCATGTCAATCCGTGCAATGACTAAAATGTCAATAGGTGAATCGAGCGTCAGGAGTTGAGTCCATGTAACTAAGACAGAGACGTCAAGGAAGGTCAGGAGAGAAACTTAACCTGGCTGATTACTGCGCATTAAAATACAATGTAAACAGCATAATAAAGCTTAGTCATATTGATTTAGCTCCCAGTGAGACACTTCTCCTTCCTAATATGGTCAATAAAGGATCCCCAGACCTTAATAAACTTGGGGTGGGAATTAGACAAAGTGTACCTAATTTCGTCAAGGTACAGACAGGAGACGATGTCATTCAGTCATTATTTAAAGCAGGAAGGGGAGACAGACTTCCACTCTCACATTGACCAAACCAAACATGAGGGCTTGTTGTAATGTAGAGGGAAGACTAGAGCAACCTAATAACACCAAAAGGCCGCCAGGGACTACGGTGCTTCATGCTTGAAAGGATTCGTTCTCAGGTTGGACGGATGGATGAATCAATGGTTTTATGGATGGAAATGGTTCAATAGTTGGACAAATGGATGGATCAATCGATGGTTGTAAGGAAGGATGGATGGATGGATGGATGGATGGATGGATGGATGGATGGATGGATGGATGGATGGATGGGTGGATGTATAGTTAGATGGATAAATGAATGAGTCTTTGTTTGAATGGATGTATGGACGGCTGGAAGAGTGGAAAATTATGACTGATTGGCTCTATGGATGGATGGATGGATAGATGGATGGATGGATGGATGGATAGATGGATGGATGGATGGATGGATGGATGGATGGATGGATGGATAGATGTATGCTTATATGGATGGCTGGATGGCTGGATGGATAGATGGATGGATGGATGGATGATGGATGGATGGATGGATGGATGGATGGATGGATGGATGGATGGATGGATGGATGGATAGATGGATGGATGGATAGCTGGATGGCTGGATGGCTGGATGGATGGATGGATAGATGGATGGATGGATTGATGGATGGATGGCTGGATGGCTGGATGGATGGATGGATAGATGGATGGATGGATTGATGGATGGATGGATGGATGGATGGATGGATGGATGGATGGATGGATGGATGGATGGATGGATAGATGGATGGATGGATGGATGGATGGATGGATGGATGGATGGTTCTGTGGTTGGATGGGTGGACGTATAGTTAAATGGATAAATGAGTGGGTCTTTGTTTGAATGGATGTATGGACGGCTGGAAGGTTGAGTGGAAAACTATATATGAATGGCTCTATGGATGGATGGATAAATGGATGGATGTTGGATGGATGGATGGATGGATAGATGAATGGATGTCTGCATATTTCTCTCCTCGTGACTTCATACGATCTCAATGGAACGAACATCATTCCATCTCCATCCTTCAGTCTGAATGTTTCCTGCAGCGTCTCGAATCAATTCAGTCAGTCAGAGCCAGTTTGGTTTTGCCTCCCTGCCCCCATCAGCATCCCCTCATCCCCCTGTTCCTCCCCTCATCCCCCTATCCCTCTCTATTTATAGAGCCTAGTGGAAACACACATAGTAATGAACTGGAATCCCGGCTCTGTGTCACAGACTGTCTCTCCTCCTCAACAGCTCAAAATAAAAATATATGCAGAGAAAATGTAAGAATGTCTCCTTAAATAATCCATTTAATGACATCAGCTACAGAAAACCAAAGAATGCTGTAAATTCAGAACACAAATGACAAAAATTAGGTTTCTGTGCAGCATTGGTTCACACTGCTCAATGGTTTTGTAGTCCTATCACATGTATGGACTACAAAAATGTACGTTAAACACAGAAATCTCAGCAACTACAAGTCAGATTTCTGCTGATATTTCCAAAGGCCTTAAAGGATGATTCCTACACATTTTGGCGACTTCCCAACCTTTTCTTTACCGCCACCTTCAGGACACATTTGTACACAAAAAAACAAAACCTTATGTACACATAGTGACTTTTCTAATTGACGCATCACCTTTGTAGAGCATGTGGGTTAAATAATTATATTAACATTCCCAAACATCAATATAGCCATACTTAATACTAGACAGAGATCCACACACATGTAATAATAATTTGCATGCAAATGACTTAATAGTATGTTATACCTGTACAATGAACACAACACAAATATGGTAAATGGACTGTACTTACAGTATATTACTCTTCTCTTTTTGACCATCCAAAGCCCTTTTACACTACACGTCACATCCACCCATTCACACACTGATGGCAGGAGCTACCACACAGTGAGCCAACCTGCTCATCAAATGAAAGCTAATCATTCACATGCATTCATTCACTGTTGGCGCAGCCATTGGGAGCAATTTTGGGGTCAAGCTTCTTGCCAAATGACACATCGACTTGTTGACTGGAGAAGCCGGGAATCAAACTGCTTAGCTTCCGATCAGTGGATGACTCAACCTCCTGAGCCACAGCCGGAGATTGCCATGAATAGGGCTGCAACTAGCACCAGCAGGTGATAAAGACTCTCTGGAACAGCCTTCTCATCATTACAGGGCATTTACAGCACCAGGGACATCAGGAAGGCCCATTACATCATTAAGGACAACACACACCCACAACACAAGTCTCTTTACACTCCTGCCGTCAGGGAAACGCTACAGGAGCATCAAATCAAGGAACTAGAAGACTCACCAAATCAACGACTACAAAACTCACAAACAGTTTCTATCTGCAGGCTATCAGGCTCCTGAACAATACAACACACTAAATACTGCACTCCCCACTCTGCAGCATCCACACTGACACTATCTGTTTGCACAAAGCACAGAGTCACTTCACATTAACTTTTTTTGGCACTTCTCTTGATCTTACTCAACCTTATTTTTTAGCCTTTTTTTTTTTAACCTTTTTTAAACTTTCATATATTATTGTTGTATGCATCTTTTTGTCATGTGCACAGGTGGGTAGAGTAGCCAACAATTGTATTCAAGTAAGAGTATTGTTACTTTAGAACAATATTACTCAAGTAAAAGTAAAGTATTTTGCATTACAACTACTCTTAAAAGTACAATTTATCCAAAAAGTTACTCAAGTAAATGTAACTGAGTAACTCATTACTACCCACCTCGGGTCATGTGTTTGTTGTGTGTAAGGAGAGCAGCAAAGTAAACATTTCATTGCATTTTCTGAACCTCTGTGTTTTTACCATGCATATGACAATAAATCTTGAATATTGAATAGCTGAATAGTTAATTGTCGATCAATCTGCCAATTAATGTCTTGATTCACATTGTTTGGTCTATAAAACATCAGAAGACAGTGAACATGCTCATCACAGACCCAAAGATACCCAGATTACTGTTAAGATGTTACAGCTGGAGCAGGGTTTGTTTTCTTTTTCACTCGTGTTGTGTTTATTCCCCGTTATGTTCGACCCTTCCCCCTCTGCACAGTTATTTGGCTCAGCGCACCAGAACCCGATTAGTGATGATGGCGGCTGTTAAAAGGGCCGAGGTTCCAGTCAGCTGGGCCGGTGGGACATTTTCGGCAGCTACGAGCTGTTTGACTAACTATTGCAAAACTAGTTGTGTGTTGTGATGATCTCATTAACTCCCATCCAGAGGGAGGATGACACTTTTACTTTTTCATTGTGTATTGTTTAAGTTTTGTGGTTTAATCCTCCTGTTGTCCTCGATTCAAGGAGGGAAGGGAGGAAGAAGGAAAGAAAGGAGGGAGGAAGGGAGGGAGGAAGAAGGAAAGAAAGGAGGGAGGAAGGGAGGGAGGAAGAAGGAAAGAAAGGAGGAAGGAAGGGAGGAAGAAGGAAGGCAAGGAGGGAGGAAGGGAGGAAGAAGGAAGGAAAGGAGGGAGGGAGGAAGGAAGGGAGGAAGGAAGAAGGAAGGAAAGGAAGGAGGGACAAAGGAAGGAAGGAAGGGAGGAAAGGAAGGAAGGACAGAGGAAAGAAGGAAGGAAGGGAGGTAGGAGGGAGGGAGGAAAGAAAGAAGGAGGGAGGGAGAAAGGAAAAGAGGAAGGAAGGAAGGAAGGAAAGGACAGAAGGAAGGAAGAAAGGGGGATGGAGGAAGGACAGAAGGAAGGAAGGAAGGAAGGAAGGGAGGAAAGAAGGAACAGTCAAAACAGACAGGGTCAATTTGACCCGGGAGGACGACAGGAAGGTTAACTTTAGTTTTGTTAACTTGATAACTGTGATAATTATTCGGCCTTGCTTTCTTTTTATGATGAAGTTGTTCGTAGTTGGACCTTTTGTTGTGATCTTTATTTTGGATAAATAAACCTAATTTAAGTTAATTTAACTCTGTTTACATTGTTTTGTCTTTCACTTGGTAACATCTTCGTTACTACCTTCATCCTATTTTTATTTTTATACTCGGGGACGTAACATAAGACAACAAACAACACATTTTCACATTTGTGAAAAAAGTGAATCATTCATTTAAAACTTTTTACGTGAGTAGACGTGTCTTCCACAGCTCCCGCAGAAATCTATCAAATGTATACATTTTGGACCTCGTAACTGTTCAAACTTCATTTGGAGTAAAAATCACTCAGATTTAATCCAAAACAAACAAGTTCGAATGTACAAAGAGATTAAACTGAATAAACAACAAATCACTGTCAATGAATTTAAAAAATGTACACTCAAAAAAAATTCACAGTGCAATTTTCGTGCACTTATAACGGTGAACCCCGGCTCTTATGATACTCAGTTTATTATAAAAAATCTCCTTTTTCCTCTCTTACTATATTTACAATAGGAGAGTATTTATAATTCCCAGTTACAGTATATTCCCAGCCATACAGCATGTGGAGGTGTCAAGACTCTGCTGCCAGTGATTAAGCTCATCATTATTCTCTTCCATATTTGGGTCACATAGTCCCTGTGTACTGTGTTAATTTGCATAATCACAGAACACCATATCAAAACCTCTTCTTTTTTTTTTTGCATGCTCGCAGATATATTGTGGTAGTGTGTATTTGCTGGTCGGGTGGGAGAGATAAGAGCAGATTTGAAGCAGTGTTTTCATCATTTCCCCAGTGTTGTGCAGCCTCTATGTGAAGTGTTTATCATCATGAATACATATGGAGAGCAACTAGACCCAGCACAGACTGTTTAACATGGCTCTTTTCACTGTAAGCTCTAATAAGACATTTATTTTAAACTATTTTATCTCCTCTGCTGTTTTTAGATTTTAATGCAAACAAAACAAAATCCATGGTGTTCTCTAGAGACAGAAATATAACTCATAATGACTATGAATGGATATAACATTGATAGAGTGATTCGACTAAGAATATCATGGCATGTGTAGTAGGAAGAGGGCGATCAAAGCAGTTTTTATGAATTATAATGATGTTACCTACAGGCATGTCTAGGGCTGCGTATCGTAAATTACAATACCAGCACCATTCTAATAATTAACTCGTTATCATGCAGCTGAAGCTCGTCAAAGGGCTTGATAACGAGTTAATTATTAGAACCAGGTGTGTTAGAGTGATACCTAAAACATGCAGGGCAGCAGCTCTGCAGGAGCAGCGTTGGAGACCACTGCTTTAAAGGTATGTGGTGGTAAAGTTGCGGTGAATTAAAGTTGGTATGGAGAGGAGCAGTGGTTCTATTCACATGATTCTAATGAAGAACAGTACCAGTCAAAAGTTTGGACCATAGACTGTATATAAGAAATGGACGTAACATCCGTGACGTCACCCATTGGTTTGTGGACTGCTGCTCGGAGGCCAATAGTATCGGATCTGAGCAGCGCCATCTTGAAATTTTCAGGTGCATGCTGGGAAAAATAAAAACAGGGATTCTACTTATATGGGTATCAGGAGGAGCATGAGGCGCCCTCCTGAACCTGTGAACCAATCAACCTGTCAATCACCACGTAGCCACGCCCTAATGCATACCCTGCTTTATCGTCACATATAAAATCAGGGAGGCCAAAATGTCCCAAATGAACATCATACTGCATCGAAGAAGGCTTTAAACTAGCGATTGAGACCATAAACACATTTTGAAAACGTTTACTGAGGTTAGAAATCAAGTGAGAAGTTGGTGAATTCTCCATTGACTTGTATAGAGACGGAAGTCCTTTTGACACCAAAACGGTCGCCCCCTGGTGGCCTTTTGATAGAATGCAGTTTTAAGTTACTTCCGCGTTGGCCTCATTTCAGAGGACCGGAACTCCCCGCCTGGTTTGGACACACTTTCTCATTGATGTGAATGAGAAAGCGTGTCCAAACTTTTGACTGGTACTGTACTCAGTTAGTATCAGTATCACTTTAAGAGAGAAAGAATGAACTGTTCCTGAACCTGAAAAAATGTTATGTTTTCCATCTTTCCATCTTTCCATCTCACATGTTCAGATATATTCACATCCATCAATCATTTATATTTGTAGCCAACATCTCTCCCTGACTGTCAGACCTGAATCTCACAAACACTAAGTTGTTGTTTTTGTTGTTGATGGGGACACACTTGGTTTTTCATTTTAATACCAAGCTGCCAAAATCTAAAGAAGTGTCTCCGGCTCTTCTCTCACTCTGAAGTCTCACGTAAAAAAAAAAAAGAGATCCTGGAGGGATGGATTTTTATCACAAACACATTTATATGCAAAGCTGCCATAAACTCTGCAGGGAGAAATTTCTCAGAAAGAGTCTTTGTATTTTGCCGCGGAGCCGACGGCGTCACCGACACACAAACCCCAACAAAGAGGGAGTTACATGAGACATAAAGGACTGGAACAAATACATCAGTAACACCAGAATCAGAGCTAGGTGAAACAGGATGATGTCAGAGGGATTTCCACTGTTAATAAAGGAGGTAATTAAGAGGTAATTAGGTTTATCTTCAACGCTGGGTTTCTAAAGCAGCCTCTTTTTATTTTATTATCTCAACATATCAAACTACTATCTTGTGATCATAACATCTTGAGATAATAAACACGGCTCATATTCAAGGCTTTAGGTGAGATATCAAAATTCGTGTCGTCCACCCTGTCTGTTTTGACTGTTCCTTCTTTCCTCCCTTCCTTCCTTCCTTCTGTCCTTCCTCCCTCCTTCTCTCTCTCTTTCCTTCCTCTCTCTTTCTTCCGTCCTGTCCTTCCTCCCCCCTCCTTTTTTCCTTCCTTCCTTTCTTCCTTCCTTCCTTCCTTTCTTCCTCCCTTCCTTCCTTCCTTCCTTCCTTATGTACTTCCTTCCTTCCTTCCTCCCTTCCTTCTTTCTTCCCTCCCTCCTTCTCCCTTTCTTTCCTCCCCCCTACCTAACTTCCTTCCTTCCTTCCATCGTTCCTTCCTTCCTCCCTCCCTCCCCTCTTTCCTCCCTTCCTTCCTCCTTTCCTTCCTTCTTCCTCCCTTCCATCCTTCCTTCCTCCCTCCTTTCCTTTCCTTCCTTCCTCCCTCCCTTCCTTCTTTCCTTGACTCGAGGACAACAGGAGGGTAACTAAAGACGAAGCTGCAGTACCTCTCTCCGTCCAGCAGGTGTAAAGCTGCAGTACCTCTCTCTGTCCAGCAGGTGTGAAGCTGCAGTACCTCTCTCTGTCCAGCAGGTGTGAAGCTGCAGTACTTCTCTCTGTCCAGCAGGTGTGAAGCTGCAGTACCTCTCTCCGTCCAGCAGGTGTGAAGCTGCAGTACCTCTCTCCGTCCAGCAGGTGTCAGGCCTTCACCACTTTACAGTAGTCAGTCACAGCTGATCATTGTACTATATTTCCTCCTGACATCACAACAACCTTTCCTCTGAAGATAAATCCACATGTGTTGTAAGGAGAGATTTATTTTCCTCCTCGAGCTAAAGCTGATCACAGAAACTGAACCTGTGACTTCTCATATAATCCTGTTTCCTGCTGACTATAAAGAAAATATATAAATCCTTGCCTGGCTGATGGAAGGACTTTCTTATCTGACTGTCAGGTTCAATTTGTTGGATTTTAAAGGGGAACTCGGACTATTGTAGAAATTAGTTATCAAATCCATCAGAGATCGCGACTGAAGGGTTTTTAAAAAGAAAGAGAAAATGGAGATTATTGTTCCAAAATTTAACAATAAAGGGAAACTATCAGATTGTTCCTATATCAGGAGGTCAAACATGAGGCCTGTTGGCTAGAACCGGCCTGCTGAGGAGTCCAATTCGGCCCACTTTCCTTCCTGTCTTTTTTTCCTTCCTTCCTTCCTTCCTTCCTTCCTTCCTTCCTTCCTTCCTTCCTTCCTTCCTTCCTTCCTTCCTTCCTTCCTTCCTTTATTTCCTTCCTTCCTTCCTTCCTTCCTTCCTTCCTTCCTTCTTTTCCTTCCTTCCTTCCTTCCTTCTTCCCTCCCTTACTTCTTTCCTTATATCCTTCCTTCTCTTCCTTCCTTCCTTCTTTTCCTTCCTCCCTTCCTTCCTTCCTTCATTCCTTTCTCCCTTTCTTCCTTCTTTCTTTCCTTCCTTCCTCCCTTTCTTCCTTCCTTCCTTCCTTCCTTCTTACCTTCTCTTCCTTCCTTCCTTCCTTCCTTCTTTCCTTCCTTCCTTCCTTCCTTCCTTCCTTCCTTCCATCTTTCCTCCCTCCCTCCCTTCCTTCCTTCCATCTTTCCTCCCTTCCTTCCTTCCTTCCTTCCTTCCTTCTTTCCTTCCTTTCTTATTTTCCTTCCTTCCTTCCATCTTTCCTTACTGTCTTATCTTTTTATATCCCTAAAATCAGCACCTCTGCAACCTGACTGCATTATAGTGAAAAATATGAGTAAAGATTAAAAACAACTAAATCAGTTTCACAAACAGCATTTTTTATACATAAATATTAATTTAGTGCATCATGTGAACGTTACATATAAACTTAACAACTCAAATTATCAATAAATGTCCTTTAAAAATCCTCAGTTTTAAGAAATATTAGCGTTTTTCCATCTTAAAGAACCATAAAGTCCCAGATCTGCTGCTGACTGACTGACGGACTCATATTCAGATGAACTGAGCGCTTCACAGAGCTGCCAGTCAACATCTCTGCAGGTGAGACACGCTCAGAATAAATAAATAAAAACCTGAGACACACAAAAATAAAAATAAAACTGACTCTGAGAAGCTGAAGAAAAACACAGTGTTGTGTTGCTAGAAGTGGATTATATTTATTCCACATTTTAGTTCATGTTTATTTTTCTGTATATAATCAGATTTATATGATAAACTACTGGTTACACCAATTGACACTGAGCTGCATCACATCATTAACCCTTTTAACCTTTCACATTATACATAAACAGTAAATCCAGTAAGTTTTATCTTTAAACTGATACTGTGTTTACCTGAGAGATTAAGTGGAAGGTGAAACACAACTTTACTTTCATATGAATGCTGGCTGGTTTCTGTGGGCCTGGGGACAAACACAGTACACATAGAGGTGGGGGGGGGGGAGGTGGGGGGGGGGGGGGGGGTTGTCAGGGTGGTTGGTGGTGAATGGTGGTGAGGGCGGGGGGGGGGGGGGGGGGGGGGTCCAAAGGAAATACTGGACAAAAAGCCCCTGAACAGGTTAATCCGGTCATGCTTTGTTGCACATTTTCTTTCTTTTTGAAAGTTGTTTAGTCTCACTTCCTGTTAGACAAGAGCAGCAGCAGCAGTGGAAGAAGAAGAAGAAGAAGAAGAAGAAGAAGAAGAAGAAGAAGAAGAAGAAGAAGAAGAAGAAGAAGAAGAAGAAGAAGTAGAAGAAGTACTCTGATCCTTTATTTAAGTAAAAGTACAAATACAGCAAAGTAAAAATACTACATTAAAAGTAAAAGTCCTGCATTAAAAACCCTACTATAGTAAAAGTACTGCAGTATTATAGTGATGTAGTATGCAGTATTACAGTAAAAGTACTGCAGTATTATGAGCGATGTAGTATGCAGTATTACAGTAAAAGTACTGCAGTATTATAGTGATGTAGTATGCAGTATTACAGTAAAAGTACTGCAGTATTATGAGTGATGTAGTATGCAGTATTACAGTAAAAGTACTGCAGTATTATGAGCGATGTAGTATGCAGTATTACAGTAAAAGTACTGCAGTATTATGAGTGATGTAGTATGCAGTATTACAGTAAAAGTACTGCAGTATTATGAGTGATGTAGTATGCAGTATTACAGTAAAAGTACTGCAGTATTATGAGCGATGTAGTATGCAGTATTACAGTAAAAGTACTGCAGTATTATGAGTGATGTAGTATGCAGTATTACAGTAAAAGTACTGCAGTATTATGAGTGATGTAGTATGCAGTATTACAGTAAAAGTACTGCAGTATTATGAGCGATGTAGTATGCAGTATTACAGTAAAAGTACTGCAGTATTATGAGTGATGTAGTATGCAGTATTACAGTAAAAGTACTGCAGTATTATGAGTGATGTAGTATGCAGTATTACAGTAAAAGTACTGCAGTATTATGAGTGATGTAGTATGCAGTATTACAGTAAAAGTACTGCAGTATTATGAGCGATGTAGTATGCAGTATTACAGTAAAAGTACTGCAGTATTATGAGTGATGTAGTATGCAGTATTACAGTAAAAGTACTGCAGTATTATGAGCGATGTAGTATGCAGTATTACAGTAAAAGTACTGCAGTATTATGAGTGATGTAGTATGCAGTATTACAGTAAAAGTACTGCAGTATTATGAGTGATGTAGTATGCAGTATTACAGTAAAAGTACTGCAGTATTATGAGTGATGTAGTATGCAGTATTACAGTAAAAGTACTGCAGTATTATAGTGATGTAGTATGCAGTATTACAGTAAAGTAGTGGTTTGGTCCTCTGACTGATATATTATTATTATGACATCATTAGATTATTAATAGTGAAGCATCAGTGTTAGAGCAGCATGTTGCTGTTGTAGCTGCTGGAGGTGGAGCTAGTTATAATATAAATATATAAAGTAAAGTTAGAATCTGTGTTTAAATAAATTCCTCTCTTCCACCGCTAAAACCAGATTTCTACTGAGCATGCGCAGTAGCGGATCCTGGCTGCGGTTGTTTGAGGAAGTTTCTAACTCTTGAACCTGTGAGATCATTCTTCATGTTAGCTTGTCTGCTGCTACAGGTGAGTGTTTTACTGCTTCACACTGATTCATATCTCTAATCTGACGCTGTGAAAGTGTCTCATGAAGCGTCGGAAGGTTTTTATAAAAGGAAAGTAGAAGAGTAGAGAGGTTGAAACGTGTTCACGTCGCAGTTTAAACTGTTTTTCTGTGTTAATGAAGCAGCTCAGGTGAGTCTCAGGTGTTAGTTTAACATTAGCTGTGTGTGGAAACGTGTTACTGAGGCTCATATCTTTACTTTCTTTTAGTTCACGTCATAAATGCATCACTGAAATAGAGATAATGTGACTTTCTGAAGGTTTTATAGCATTTTTACACCATTAAAACGCCTTAAACCGTCACATAGTGTTTATATTATGACTCATAATAAATCTACACACCAGCTCACATTAATAAACTCCCCATTAGTCATTAATGAAGACTCTATTCTGTTTATTTATGTTAAAAAAGACATTTAAAATCACTGTTTTAAGCTCCAGGAGAACATTTAATAGAATATAAAGAATACAGCAACATGTTTTAATGCTTATGTGATTAAAAACAAGTGAAATTTGGACATTTTCATACATGTAAATGTGTATCAGCTGACCATAAAATGTAAAAAATGATGCATTTTATTTCCATTTTTTGTCACATTAGGAAAAGTCCACTTAGAGGAAATGAGTATTTGGTGTTTTTACAGCTTTTAAATGTAAAAATGTTTCATCTTTCTCTGTTTTAGGAGCGAACATGTTTAAATATTCAATCAATCTTTATTTGTATAAACCATCTTAACAACCTACAAATAATATATGTTATATATTTACTATAATAAACCATCTATTTACTGTTAAAAACAAGCAGTTTAAACAATATTATATCTGTTTTTTAACATTATTTTGCTGCTTGACGACATAGAGAGTGTTTTTATTTTAGGTTTTACACCATTAATATCACACAGTATCACATCCTATTTAACCAAAGACATGAGATTATAATAATGAGCAATAAATATTTAAATGTATTTTATTGAACCATTAAAAGAAATCCTAATAACAACTTTTAAAACTATTTATAACATAAAATGTGGAGAAATTACACAAAAAATATAACATTTTAAGATATTATTGTGCGATTTGGGCGAATTAATGAAAAGTAATCGAACTTCAGAATTAAATAGTAATTATTCTTCTGTTAATGTTTCTCTGTTTAGGAGCGAACATGTTTAAACTCTGCTCATTAATCTATTTTTCTCTCTTCATGTTCAGACTAATATCATCAACAATGAGCTCAACATGTGACCTGGAGCAGATGGCAGAAATAGGTGAGTTTAACACACAGGATCAGATTAAAACAGTGTTATTATTATAAATAAAGTGTAATGATGATGATACAGTGATTAGCTCCCAGTGTTCCCAGTGTTCCCAGTAACTCCACATAGAGGAGGAGCTGACTGGGATAAGCTTCATTAATAAAGACTTCCTGTTACTGGTGGAGCTGCTGCTGATGATTCACTGCAGAACAGATGAGAATGATTAACAGAGTTACAGTAAATAACATGAGACCAGTGTGGAGGCATGTTAAGTTGAGTTTATTTTAGTCATTAAAGTCAAATACACTGTATAAATAAAGTAAATAATCAGGCTTCCTAGTCCTTCATCTCTATTACAGATAGTGACAAACCAAAAGGGAAAAATAAAAGTTAAAATAAACGAATAAATAAAGCAGCATCATAGTCATTTAATAACATAAAACACATAATAATACAATAAAAATATACACATATGGTTATGGTTGTATATCCCCATAAGTACCAAGTAATTCATTACAAAGTTCATTTAAGGGTCAGTAACAGATAAGTGTTGGCAAGATGATTAATTCAAAAATACCTAGTAAATATCTAGTTTTAAAAGCAGCATCAGGTTTGTTAAAATGTACATTTAGTATTTTTGTTGGTTTTATAGGAGATAAATTCAGACTGAACTCAGCTGCTCCGTAGCAGCAAGACATCATGGACGTCCGTAGCAGCAAGACATCATGGAGGTCCGAGTTACGCCTAGTTCAATATAATCAATATATTAAAAAAAGATCAATAAGAGAAAACTGGATCAATGTGTAATTAAGGTTTTATTGTTTAATGATTGTTTTATAAATGGATGAATACAGAAAAAGACCTTAAAGAGATCTTAAAAACTAGTTTTAAACGGCATCTTTTATTAGTCAGTATGAACAAGACGAACGTGGGTCAGTAATAATAAGTGTTGGTAAGATGATGAATTCATAAATCAGTTAAACTAGATTTAAAAGCAACATCAGGTTTGTTAAAATGTACATTTAGTATTTTTGTTGGTTTTATATCATTTGAAATGACATTTGCACCATTTTTTACCAAAAGTAAGACTGAATGCTCCTGAAAATGTCAAATGGTGTAACCACAAAAGAATGATAGATATTACATATTTTATCACCTACAGTGTATTTAAGTGGACTTATACTAATAATGACTTCATTTAAAACATGTAAATGTTTCCTGATCTCCATGGTGACCAGAGTAAATGTAATATTTAGAACAATTGTATTCCATTACCTTTATTTAATATAAAAGTTATAATGTAAGATCATGCCAATTGAAACCTCCACACATTAAGTCATGTTGAGTTTTCTTCTTCTTCTGCGTCTCTGTTGTCGGAGCGAATCATTTCCTGTCTGCTATCAGACGAGTCGCTGTGTGTGTTTACACAAAACTTCCAGCAGCAAAATAAACATCCAACAACCTGATTCAGCTGATAGTTTCCTCTCCTCCTGCTCCTCCTCCTCCTCCTCCTCCTCCTCCTCCCCCTCCTCCTCCTCCTCCTCCTCTCTGCTGATAATCTGTATTTTTAGGAACAGATAAGAACATAATGGTGGAAGTGGGAGGAGGTGCAGTCTGATGTGTAAAATGTTTATTTTTGTTTTCCTGTGACTGTGACAGAGCTTCAGAGGGAGGAAGAGGAGGAGGAAGAGGAGGATCAGAGGAGGAAGAGGAGCGTCCCGGACCGTCCGTCACTTCCTCCCAGTGTGCTCAGCCCTGATTCATCACATCCGTACTACGACGTGGCTCGACACGGCATCATCCAGGTCTCCGGTCAGTTTAACCGTTACCATGGAAACGCAACTCTGAATGAAAAAATACAGTTAACGTGATGTCACTTCCTTTCATATCACTGCCTTGGGTTAGGGTTATATTCACACAACTAAAGATTGAGGAAAAGAAAAGCAAAGAATAATGTTTTTAATACCATTTTCTTGGTGTTCCTACAAATTTAATAAATAAAAATACCAAGTAATATCTGAACATCTCCTGTCAAATGATACCTGCAATTGATCCTTTTTACACCCAGAAATAGAAAATATGACTATTTGTATGGACTTGCTCACAGCCAATCAATGCACGCGTTCTTGGATGTAATGCGACGTGATTGGCCGACAGCAGCTGCAAGCCGTCTGTGGTGGTGAAGTCGAGTTATTAGTTGAATGCATTTGTGTAGAAATCAAATCCTGTAGCTGTGGATCAGTGGAGGCCTGATGTTTATCTAATGAGGTATTGAGTTAGTTTCACTTTAAGGGTTCTATGGTTGTTTTCATCGTCTGTTAAACATTGCCGATCTCTACTGATGTTAAATAAAACTGGTCTGTTTTCTCTTCAGGTGACGATAACTACGGCAGGAAGTTGATCATCTTCAGCAGCTGTTGTCTTCCTCCGTCTCACCAGCTGAACCATCGCCGCCTGCTCGAGTACGTCCACCTTAAAACCATCACACTAATAATCAGTGTCTTCATTTATTAATCTGCTCATTATTTTCTCCTTTAATTAATTAATAAGAATAAATAATCAGCAGATTAATTGAATTTGGACACCAAAATGTTAATACAGTTTTTTGGCCTTTATTTAATTTTTATATATTTTTATTTTATTTTATTCATGTTTTTAAATATTGATTTATTTTAATTGCTTTTATTACATTTTCATAATACTGTTTCCTTTGCTGCAGGTATCTGAAGTTCACATTGGACCAGTATGTGGAGATGGATTACATCCTGGTTTATTTCCACTTCGGCCTTCGCAGCAGCAACAAGCCGTCTCTGCGATGGTTACGAGAAGCGTACGGAGAGTTCGACAGGAAGTACGTCATCAGTGTGTGTTTTAACACTTTTTTCCCTCAAATAAAACTCAGAACTGCAGCGACCAATCGATCAGCAATCAACTACTTTAATAATCAAACAGTTGTTTTAGTTAAATATATATTTATTTTAAGTTAAAGTGAATTCTGCTGGTTTCAGCTTCTCAGACGTGAACACTGGAAACTTTTCTGTGTCGTATAGTAAACTGAATATTTAGTTTTTTTATCACTGATCAGGAAACATGAGACATGATGACGTCAGATTGAGCTACAGTATAAAAAATTATTAATCCATGGATTATATTTGTGGAACGCTGGATTTTTTTCAGTCTGTTAGAGCTGCAACAACTCATGATGTATTTTTTTGTCTATGAAGTGTATAAAAAAAGTGTATAAGATTTGTGAATTTATGTGAAAACTAAATTGTAAATATCAATTGTTGCAGCTCTAACAGACTCCACTATGATCTGTTTCATGATAAATTATAATTTGTGAATAAATTGTCAGATTGTAAATTGATTTTGACTCCGCTGCTCTGATCCTGACTCACTTTGAATCACCTGCATGTTGTTCCAGATACAAGAAGAACCTGAAGACTCTCTACGTCGTCCATCCAACAAACTTCATCCGGATTGTCTGGAACATTTTCAAACCTCTGATCAGGTAAACCCTCCGAAACGTTGCAGCGGCTCCGACTTGTTGCAGCTTGCGGCGGCTCCGACTCGTTGCAGCGGTTCCGACTCGTTGCAGCCTGCGGCGGCTCCGACTCGTTGCTCCGTCCCTGACTTGTTGCAGCAGCTCCGACTCGTTGCAGCGGCTCCGACTCGTTGCAGCGGCTCCTAACTCGCTGCAGCTGCTCCGACTCGGTGCAGCGGCTCCGACTCGGTGCAGCGGTTCCGACTCGTTGCTCCGACTCGTCGCATCGGCTCCGACCAGCTTCAGTCACCCTGACGTTTCCCCTCGTTTTTCCTTTCAGTCACAAGTTCGGGAAGAAGCTGACGTACGTGAACTACCTGGCCGAGCTGAGAGAACATCTGAACTACGAGCAGCTCATCATCCCTCCAGACGTACTCAGGTACTTTTATAATAACAACCAATAAGCAAAGCTGTAAGTGGGCCGGTACTCAACGATACACAGGACCAACACTTCTAGATTTTAACCTCTGGCCTTTTTTTCCCTCTTTGTTGTTTTTTCTCTCAGACATGATGAGAAGTTACGAGCCGCTCAGAAGGACGGCCCCCCCCCCACAGTGAAAACTCCCCCGCCTCGACCCCCGCTGCCCACACAGCAGTTTGGAGTCAGTCTGCAGTAGTGAGTGTCGAGTTAAACACTTTGTACAGCTTCATAATGAGATGAGTGTTGTTGTCAATCAATCAATCAATCAATCAATCTTATCTAAAAACAGCCTCAGAGAGAAGAACAGGTCGGAGTTAATCCCTCCTGTGATGAGTCAGACTGTCGCCTACCTGAAGGAGAAAGGTGAGCGTCTCCGTCTCACCAATAACGATTAAACGCAGCTTCGAGATGTTTTAACGACAAAATGTAGAAGAATGTGCATCAATGTTTCCCCAAAGTTCAAACATGTTCAGTTTACAGCAGGAAATATTCACATTTAAGAAGCTGAATCACAAATATTTTGCTTTTTTCTCTTTAAAAAAAATGACATCAGTTTAATTTTCTGTTTATCAATTAATTGAGTAAACGTTACAGCTACAGTTATTTTATTATCGATTCATCGCTTCATCAGTAAAATGTCAGTAAATAGTTTTAATAGAAGACGTTATTGTTTAAGATTAATAGTCCATTTTAAATTTACAAATAAATGTACAGATTTTTTACAAATGTACAGTTTTTTACATACATTTACAAATCTGTAAAACAGTTTTTTTTGCACTTTTCTGACATTTTATAGACAAAACGATAAATCATAAATAAATCATCAGTCATCTTACAGACGGAATAAATCCAATTTTCCATAAATTAATTATTTTTTTATACAGTAGCTCAATGTGACATCATCATCTTTCATGTTGCCTGATCATAAAAAAACAAAAATATTCATTTACTGTCACGTACGACACAGAAAAGCTTCAAATCTTCACATCTGAGAAGCTGAAACTGAAGAATATTCAACTTTTAAAATGAATATTTGATTACCAAGATAAACTATTGATGTGTTTTAGTTTAACGTAGAGATGAAACAATAATTAATTAATCAGTTTATCAGTCTGAAAATCTGTTGGTAATTATTTTAGTTAGTTTTAGTTTATTTTTCTAGTAAAAATGCTCGTATGTGACGATGTGATTATTCTGAGGTTTAAAAAAAAAAACCCACTTAAATATTATAATAAGTAGAATATTTCCCACTTTTTCAACAGAACCTGATTTATGGACTTTATAGAGTAAAGATTGATCAGAGTGTTGTTGTGTCTGCAGGCGTCCGGACCGAGGGAATCTTCAGACGCTCGGCTCGAGTTCAGCTCATCAAAGATGTTCAGAAACTCTACAACCTGGGTGAGACTCTATCTCTCTGTTCCAGGAAGAGACGATCAATACACCTCTCTGTGTGTGTGTGTGTGTGTGTACGTGTGTGTGTGTGTGTGTGTGTGTGTGTGTGTGTGTGTGTGTGCTTCTTCAGTTTTTGTTGTGTAAAGTTTCTTTTGAGTATTTTGTAAAGTTGCTCTTTAAATAAAATGTGTTGTTATGATTATTTTTACTGTTTTTTAGGGAAACCTGTAAACTTCGACCTGTACAACGACGTCCACGTTCCTGCTGTCATCCTGAAGACGTTTCTCAGAGAGCTGCCGGAACCGCTGCTCACATTCAGAGTCTACAGCCAGGTTCATGATATACTCAGTGAGTACAGGAGGAAGAGGAGGAGGAGGAGGAAGAGGAGCAAGAGGAGGGAAGAGGAAGAGGAGGAGGAGGGTATAACGTAGGGCTGGACGATTATGGCAAAATCATAATCGCGATTATTTTGATCGATATTGAAATCGCGATTATAAAACACGATTATTCATAGATTTGTAAACATAAGCATTTATTGAACCACAGAACTCAACTTGAAATATATTTGAACAGCACAACCAGAAATAAATTAAAATCAAGAAAAAAATAGATAAATGGAAATAATAGTCACACGCATTTCAAGCAGTTCACACGCTCTCACGCTCACACCTATCGTTTCTCACGCTGAGAAATGATAGATCCCACCGCACAGAAATTAATATATTATATACAGAATGTAATCCAGACATCCCAACTGTCCCGCATATTGATAGCGGCTCCCTGATGCCCGCAAATGAGATCTAATCTCCCGGAATCTGGAGCAAACGAGCGCGCGTGTGTTTGTGTGACTATTAATGCAGCGTGTGTGAGAGCACAGCGTCCTTATAACTCTGTGTTGCTGCTTATTAGACAGCAGCAACACCCCCCCCCCCCCCCCCCCCCCCCCCCCCCCCGGAACGGACCCTGATGTCTGTTTAATCTCACGCTAAACTTTTCATGAAACTTGAGAGCACTGATTTGCACACTATTTCTTTCTTTTCGACGTCCGACAGCTCAAAGCCAAAATATTTTCAGATCACTGAAGATGTCCCAGTCCTACCTTTCTTCTTGTCAACCAAAGGCTGCTTTTCTGTCATTTTAAATCTCCCCAGATCTGCGCAGAAACACATCGTTCTTCCAGCGGGTCTAACATAAGGGGGGGGACACAGAACTTGCTGGAAAAGACGGGGGCGTTGGATTTATGTCACAGGTGCGCCTCGTCGGGCGGAACAATAATCGTTTTAAGTCGATTATTATGTTTTTATAATCGTGGGAGGCCAAAATTGATATTGAAATTCAATTAATCGTCCAGCTCTAGTATAACATAGTGTAGAGATATCAGTGTATTTCCATCAGTTAATATCAGATTTCATGAATTCTGTTGTAAAAATCTGCCTGTGTTAATTTCCCGAAGTAATATTAAGGAATCTCTGTGCTGCTCCTCTAGCAGTGATCATGTGACCAGTGTTCAGCAGAGATGTTGTGATGTTGTGTTGCAGACGTGGAGACTTCTCTGCGGGTGACCAGGTGCAAGCAGATCGTTGAAAGTCTTCCTGAACATAACTTCGTCGTGCTGAAGTTCCTGCTGAGTTTCCTCCACACGGGTAAAACAACCTCTTTTCCTTCCTCCCTTCCTTCTTTCCTCCACACGGTAAAAACAACCTGCTGCTGTCTTTATGTTTCATATTTAACTGAAGGACTGTTTGGCCCAAAGGTGTCAAACTCATTTCAGTTTAAGGGCCACGTAGAGTCCAATCAGATCTCAAGGGAGACGGACCATTAAAACTACAACGGGGTATCATTTAACTCTTTCACATACAGTTCATATTCTGACTCATATTTAGTCTCAACATCAATTAACACTCATAAATCCCACATCACTCATTAATTAATGTTTGATTCATCTTATCACAATCACTATTTTATGGTCCAGATGAGCATTTTATAGAATATGAAGAATACAACATGTTTAACCCTCCTGGTGTCCTCGAGTCAAGGAAGGAAGGATGGAAGGGAGGAAGGGAGGAAGAAGGAAGGAAAGGAGGGAGGAAGGAAGGCAGGAAAGAAAAGAAGGAAGGGAGGAAGAAGGAAGGAAAGGGGGGAGGAAGAATGAAGGAAAGGAGGGAGGAAGGAAGGGAGGAAGAAGGATGGAAAGGAGGGAGGAAGGAAGGAAGGAAGGAAGAAAAGGAGGGAGGAAGGAAGGCAGGAAAGAAAAGAAGGAAGGAAAGAAGGAAGGAGGGAAGGTAGGAGGGAGGGAGGGAGGAAAGAAGGAAGGAAGGAGGGAGGGAGAAAAGAAAAGAGGAAGGGAGGAAGGAAGGAAAGGAGAGGGAGGGAGGGAGGGAGGAAGGAAGGAAGGACAGAAGGAAGGAAGAAAGGGGGCGGGGGGAAGGAAAGAGAGAAGGAGGGAGGGAGGGAGGAAGGAAGGACAGAAGGAAGGAAGAAAGGGGGACGGAGGAAGGAAAGAGAGAAGGAGGGAGGGAAGAAGGACAGACAGAAGGAAGGAAGGAAAGGAGGGAGGATGGAAGAAGGGGAAGGAATGAAAGAAGGAAGGAAGGTAGGAGGGAGGGAGGAAAGAAGGAAGGAGTGTTAAGAAGTGACTTTAATATCCGGTGTCTGCTGGTCTTCAGGTGTCTCTGGAGAGCATCGTCAACAAGATGAGTGCGTCTAACCTGGCCTGCGTGTTCGGGGTGAACCTGGTTTGGCCTCGTCAGGGTTCGATCTCTCTGTCCGCTCTGACGCCCATAAACATCTTCACCGAGATCCTCATCGAACATTTCCCCAGCGTGTTCGGCTCCCGCTGCCCACCGGCTCAGGTAACGCCCTGAACCAGCGGGTCAGAGCCTGAACCAGCAGGTCAGCGCCGCAGCGGGTCAGAGACTCCAGAGGGATGGACGCCGGGTTTTTGGTTGTTTTGGTTTTTTACTATAAAGGTTATTTTGGGACGCTTTGCTTTGGTGAGATATTTAACCTTCGTGTCGTCCTCCCGGGTCAAATTTACCCCGTCTGTTTTATGTTCCTTCCTTCCTTCCTTCCTTCCTTCCTTCCTTTCTTCCCTTCCTTCTTTCCTTCTTTCCTACCTCTATCTTTTCCTCCCTTCCTTCTTTCCTTCCTCCATCCTTCTGTCCTTTCTCCCTCCCTCCCTCCTTCTTTCCTACCCTCTTTCCTTCCGTCCTTCCTCCCTTCCTTCCTTCTTTCCTACCTCCCTCCTTCTCTCTTTCCTTCCTCCCTTCCTTTTTTCCTCTGTCCTTCCCTACTTCCTTTCCTTCCTCCCTTCTTTCTTTCCTTTCCTTCCTTCCTTGTTCCTCCCTTCTTCCCTCCCTTCCTTCCTTCTTCCTCCCTCCCTCCCTTCCTTGACTGGAATACAACAGGAAACCCTCCTGTTGTCTTCGAAGAGAGAGTGTTTTGAGTGTTTTGAGTGTGTTCCAGTTGTACTCTGAAGTTGAAAGCCCCCTGAAGTCAGATGAACCTCAGCAACCTCGTCCATCAACAGTGTGAAAGTTGTATTAACTTCCTGTTTATTAGCATTAAATCAGTCGTACACTAAACGCTGTCCAACTTCCATCTGTGGACGTGATGCTACGATGTTTGTATGAAACTCTACTGGTTTTCTGACTTCTACGAACTCGGGTGTGACGTCATTCCCAGCTCAGACTTCCAACTTCCGAGGTATTGAACGCAGCATTTTTCTCCGTCCACCAAACTTTTTTTTGTTGGCTTCTTACGTCTTAAAAAGTCGGCAGCGTTTCATCACAGATGGACAAAGAGTGATTTTTCCTTCTCAAACTATTTGAGGTAAACTTCTTTCTTACTCCAGAGTAAGAAAGCAGCTGCTGGACTAAAAAACAAATGTGTAAAAGCAAGAAAAGAAGTCGGCACACTGCAACTCCAATGCAGGTAGATTCATTAGGAAACCACCAGTAATGTTTTCATATTAAATCTACCTGCATTGGGAGGAGCTGCTATGTTCTGACTTTTTCCTTCTCACAGTGTTAAACTGGAAGTTATAGTAGGTAGTTATGATTGGTAGCTGAGTTTTAGGCTCTAACAATGAAGCATTTTCAAAAATAATGCCATAAAAAGTATTAATTTATTAATTAACTTGATACTTCCTTAACTAACAGAATTAGATTTCCATGATTATTGCATTAATGTGATGAAGAACTTTGATTTGTTAGATATTTAACCCTTGTGAAAAGTATTACTTAGAGTTCCTTAGGGATAACTTTTTGTTTATACATATAATAACAAAATAATTCATTTTTTATGTATTTTCTTTCATTTAAACATAAAAAATGAATTATTTCCCATGAACTAAATGTAAAGGGAGGAGTTGTCACGTTCTAGGATATGTAAATAATTAGCAACAACATTGATTTTGATGCATTATTATTTGTTGTGTAGTGTCAGATTTTAAAAAGCAACAATAAAAACATAAACGTCCCCATTGAGACATTTTTTTAACCCCCCCCCCCTTCCAAAAAATGACTCTTCCATGCATTCATGTATTATGGTCATTTTGGAGCCCAGCCTTCATAATTGTAGTATTTTTTAGTTAAGTTAAAATAAATATCCTTAGATAATTTGATGCCATGTGCACGAACAGAACCTGAATTATCAAGAAAATACAAAATGAAAATCCCAAAAATGTCGTCAGTGAGGCACAAAAGGGTTAAATCACTTTATGACATCACATCTGGTTAAATCTCCTCCATCATAATGTCAACGTTAGTCTTTATTGCTGCTGGTGTTTGTATTATTTTAACAGGTCAGTGTGTTTTCAGCTGTGTTTGCTTGTTTTTTGTATATTTTTTTTAAATGTAATGTTACTGTTTGGGTATCAGTGTGATTGTTGTTGTTTTATCTGAATGAAGTGAACTAAACATCAAAACTGACACATGAATCAAACGCTTTTGTTCTTGAATTTTTTCTTTATTAATGATTCCATTTTTCCTTCCTTCCTTCCTTCCGTCTGTCCTCCCTCCATCTCTCTTTCCTCCCTTCCTTCTTTCCTTCCTCCCTCCCTCCTTTCCTTCCTTCCTTCTTTCCTTCCCTCCTTCCGTCTGTCCTCCCTCCCTCCCTCCATCTCTTTCTTTCATCCCTTCCTTCTTTCCTCCTCCCTCCCTCCTTTCCTTCCTTCCTTGTTTCCTTCCTCCCTCCCTCCTTTCCTTCCGTCTGTCCTCCCTCCCTGCATCTCTTTCTTTCCTTACTCTTTCTTCCCTTCCTTCTTTCCTTCCTCCCTCCCTCCTTTCCTTCCTTCCGTCTGTCCTCCCTCCCTCCCTCCATCCATCTCTCTTTCCTTCCTCTTTTCCTTTCTCCCTCCCTCCCTCCTTCCTTGTTTCCTCCCTGCCTCCTTCCTTTCTTCCTCCCTTCTTTCCTTCCTCCCTCCCTTCCTTCCTTCCGTCTGTCCTCCCTCCATCCATCTCTCTTTCCTCCCTTCCTCTTTTCTTTTCTCCCTCCCTCCCTCCTACCTTCCTTCTTTCCTCCCTCCCTCCCTTCCTTCTTTCCTCCCTCCCTCCTTTCCTTCCTTCTTCCTCCCTCCCTCCTTTCCTTCCTTCTTCCTTCCTCCCTCCCTCCCTTCCTTCCTTACACTCTACTAAACATGAAAACTGACACATGAATCAAACGTTTTTGTTCTTGAATTTTTTCTTTATTAATGATTCAATTTTTCGTAAGAACTTGGTACAAAAAAGTGAGACTACTCTTTAACCATTTACCAACTTCCATCGATCAACTTTTTAATGCATCATAAAGAAGAAAAAAACTACATTGGCATATTTAAGACAAACACTTTTTTTTTCCTATACACACTATCCACTGGACAGTCCCCTTATTATTAATGACAAATAAAAAAAAAAAACTTCTACTTCAACAGCCAACAGACATTTTAGTTTTCCATCTAAACACCCTTTGTGTCGTCGCCTCCTCTTCATGGCAAAAATAATACATCAAACGTTGCAAAGCTAGAAGTCAGAATGCAGAACTGGCAAACAATAGAAAAAATCCCCAATGTTCTGTTTTCTTTTCTTTTCTTTTTTTATTTATTTCTTCGTGTTTTTTTTTTTTTTTTTTAAGCTCCTTGATAAAAGAATATAAAAATGTTCTAACTTTTTTTTTTTTACTTATTTGTTCAAATGTTTGTGTCATGTATTAAAATAGATCTGTTTAAGCACTGCACAGTTTCTCCCGGAGAAGATTTTTCTAGAAACGGATGACGAGAAGGGTTATTTTTGGGGGGGTGGGGGGAGGGGTGGATGGATGGATGGATGGCAGAGTGGTGGGGAATGAAGGGCGGAGCATCGACGTGACACGGAGCGCTGATATGGTTTCATTTCATTTAGTTTTTTTCCGCCACCTGGAGTTTCGTCGCAGTCCTGCAGCTCTCAGGTGACGTTGGATATGCATCACATGGTACGTCACATGGTACATTCTGGCATTGAGGAGCTTTTACTCCGCACTGATCATGGTTTTATTCATTTATAAAAGGCAAAGCTGGGTACAATGTTCATGCATATCTGCTGTTTTATCTCACAGAGGCAGAACTCGGAGCCGTCGGGGAGCTGAGGAAGTTTCATTTCTGCACTTATTTCAATCTGTCTGCAGCTACAGAAAAACGTCTATTTAAAGTTTTTATGATTTATCCTTTGTGTTGTTACGTATAATGTGTCCTTCAGAGAGGCTGAAGTAATCTGATTTAGTTAGTTAATTTTAAGGGTTTCATTTTGTCATTATAACCAGGCGGGGAGTTCTGGTCCTCTGAAATGAGGCCAACGAGGAAGTAACTTAAAACTGCATTCTATCAAAAGGCCACCAGGGGGCGACCGTTTTGGTGTCAAAAGGACTTCCGTCTCTATACAAGTCAATGGAGAATTCACCAACTTCTCACTTGATTTCTAACCTCAGTAAACGTTTTCAAAATGTGTTTATGGTCTCAATCGCTAGTTTAAAGCCTTCTTCAATGCAGTATGATGTTCATTTGGGACATTTTGGCCTCCCTGATTTTATATGTGACGATAAAGCAGGGTATGCATTAGGGCGTGGCTACGTCGTGATTGACAGGTTGACTGGTTCACAGGTTCAGGAGGGCGCCTCATGCTCCTCCTGATGCCCATATAAGTAGAATCCATGGGGGGTTTTTTTTTCCCAGCATGCAATATTTAAAGTACATTTTTGACACATTATCTATTTAGCTCTTGGTTATCACTCTAACATCCTGAACTATAAACCACTCATTACATATATTGATTTCCTGTGATGTCATCAGAGGCGCTCTTTTACTTCTGCTGCAGTTTATGGAACAAAGTGAGTATTTATGGTGCAGAATTCAGTAATATGAGAGGATTCTTTATATTTTTAGGGGGATAATTGATGCATGTTTCTCTCCTCAGACTCCCACCAGGCTCTGATGTTCTGCTCTGATAAAGTGAATATTTTCTTCTTCTTTTTTAAAATATGACCTGTGCGTTCGGCTCGGCGCTGACTGATGGCGGGAAAACGTGAACTGTGAGTTTGATTCACGGTTCACTTTAAATCAGTACGTTTGTTTTACAGCTGATATTTGTGTCCAAAGTATTTTCTATCTTTAATATTTACTGAACATCATAAAGTCAGAATAAGATTTAAATGTTTGTTAAGAGCACACATTTTATATCTCATCACAGAAATATTTAAACTCTGTTAGTTTGAGAAAGAAAAGCTTTGTTTCAACTTTCTAAACTTTGTATATTTGGGTTTTTTGGACATTAAGAAAAGTGTAACGGCCATAATTTGTGTGTTTTAAGTGTTTGTTGCAGCTTTAATGTTTAATATTTTGATCAATTTTTGTTTAAATTTGCTGCATTTAAAGCGATGATCCGGCATATTTTCGACCTAGCTCCATATGCACCATGAGGTCTATCTAATCACAGCCTCAGCCCTTTTTTAAAATTTGGTATCATAATAGTGGAGTTAGAGCCATCAGCCGAATGGCTTAGTACAGGCGCTAACGGACCCACCAGAGTATCTCGTACATTACTCCACTAATAATGCCTGGGTTGTTATCAAACTTCTACAGTAGTACAAATAGAGTCTTTACTCATAAATCAATGCATTGGAAAGTTTGTAAGTACAGCAGGAGTTTATTAAAATAAACACTTAGCTGATGGCTTTTACTCTGCTGCTAAAGCTGTAAACATCTCGTGTGATCACTGAAATCCCGTGTGGTCGCGCGAGATCCCGCACAGACCACACGGGATTTCAGTCTTTAGCAGTAGCAGCAGAGTAAAAGCCATCAGCTAAGTGTTTATTTTAATAAACTCCTGCTATACTTACAAACTTTCCAGTGCATTGATTTATGAGTAAAGACCCTATTTGTACTACTGTAGACGTTTGATAACAATCCAGGCTTTATTAGTGGAGTAATTTAAGAGATACACTGGTGGGTCCGTTAGCGCCTGTACTAAGACATTCAGCTGATGGCTCTAACTCCACTATTAAGTTACCAAATTTTAAAAAAGGGCTGAGGCTGTGATTAGATAGACCTCATGGTGCATATGACGCTAGGTTGAAATTACACCGAACCATCGCTTTAACTATTGAATCTGATTTTTAACGTCTTATTTTCTGACACTTTATTGAAAATGGAAAATTCTTTGGACACTAAGGTGCTCAGACCTTCTGATTTTAGACTTTTTTCTTATTTCTTCAGGTGGAAATCGTACTTTTTAAAATGTTTTATATTGCTTTGTTGTTGTTTGTCTCTTTAGTGGGACTGTCCCGCCTTCACCGGAGCTGCTGAGCGGCGCGCGGGTCATTTTAAACGTCTCGCGCTGTGCAGTTGATGCTTCTCCAACAGTAAAGGATGTGTTCGTCATCTCGGATACTTAACAGACCAAACGCAGGTGACCTGGATATGACTGGAATAAAATAAAATAAAAATCACCTTCTCACTTTCTAACCTCACAACCCCCCTTCCCTCCCTCCCCTTTTTTTTATTCTGATAAAAGGCATTTTTCTCTGAATTATTTAAATCATTTGTTCATGTTTGTGCATCAGCAGGTAGCAGAGAGCTGCACCTCGACTGTGTGGTGAGTACAGTATGATAAATCATTTTTAAAAAAAGGACTAAATCTAAAACGTAGTAACACTTAAACGGACCCTCTCTGGACCAGCAGGAAGACTAGCGAGACAAACGGACCGAGCCGGAGACGACGGGAGGCGACGTCCCGGTTCCGAAACCATGACGACGTCGCCTCCTCCGTCGCCCCCGGTTACCGACAGTCAAACAGCGTTGTTGTTGACTCAGTTTGACAGAGTTGTCTCATTTCTGATTGACTGGTGTTTATTAAAAAAATGACGCAACAAAGACGAAAACCCTGGTTGTTGTTTTTTTTTTGTTTTTTTTTAAACGATTTGTACTTGAGGCAGTGTTCATCTGTCAGATTAACAGGCTAGTCACCGTTTAATGTTCAGTCATAAAACACGAGTAAAAAAGCCAAAAATATAAAATAGGCAGGGAGGAAAAAAAACAGAAAAAACCCACTATAGACATTATTGATAGATGAGCGATCCCAGTACAAAAACAAAGAGTTTTTGGCATATTTTCTATACTGGTTTTAAGGGGAGAAATGGGCTGAATGGATGCATCACACCATCATGGATGCATGTTGCAGTGCAGCTGTGAACAAACAAAACCGAGTCCTGATTGAACCGCTCACTCTCTGCAGACACTGAAACAACAATATGACTTTATTTATTATTTTCTCTTTTTTTTAACCTTAAAGATGCAGAAACAAGAATTTATTTTAAGGTCCCAAAGCCAAAATATATCCAGATTATATCAGTTTTTCTTCTCTTTTCATCTAAAAATCTCTTTAACTGGAACCAAAGAGGATTTATTTGTCCCATCGACTGTTTTTAACCCTCACACACTGTTCATATGATCAGTATTTCCTCATAATTAGTCTTTAAAACAAACGTCTGAACCATAAATCATTCATAAATAAACATGATTTATCCTTCATGAAGCTTTCAGAGAGCAGATAGTTTATTCTTTAGATTTTTATGATAAAAAAAACAGTATATTATTATGCTCCAATATTACATAAAACATGAGAAATCATTTCAACAAATTATATTAAATGTGAAGAATGAGTATTGTTGAAATTTTGGATGAATATAAGTCAGATATATTTCCTTTTTTTTTTGTATCTTCTGGGTCACATTAAGGGAAGATATCTAATTAAATCAAACAAATCAAATGTCCTAATAATAAGCAGTTGAATAGCTGAATAATAATAATAATCCAGGAAATTATTATAAAATTTAAATTAAATATTACTAAATGCTTCTTATTATAGTGGGATGAGTCATTTTTCCATATTTTTTATTATCAGTATTAAAAGTTAAGTGTTCCTGCTGCTCTGTTGCTGTTATAACTGTATAAATATATATATAAATCATGTGATATTTGACATTATTACAATTATTTCTGCATCTTTATGGATAAAAACAAACAATAATCCATCATATTTATATTTCCGTTGCCTCCGACAGAAAACGAGCGGCTGTATTAATGCAGGAACTCACCTCGGTTCCAGATGTGACTCCACTGAAGTTCAAAAAACCAATAAAATAATAAAATAAACCAAATAAAAGACCTGCGCTGATGATGATGATGATAATAATAATACAACGTATGTACAGTGATCCCCTTGAATACTCCAAACTTACACTTATCAACAGGCATCAGCATGAAAATACTAAAATCTCCACTAGAAATGCTAATTTTCTGTAAGTTTTTTATCTTAAATACTTTTTTTCTTTGACTTTAACTCTATTTTTTTTTTAATACTGAAAAAAAAGTTATTCTCTGCTTTTTGTTTGAAAGGCTCGTATGCGTTCACATACACGATGAAAAAACATTATTCCTGAATTATTATGGCAAAAAACATTGTTCATAGGAGAATGAGAACAAACACCTACTCAAGATATATCAATGTACAGTCCTTCACCTTCCATCAGTTTTTCTTTGTAACTACGACTAACTCTACTGTTCTCTCTCACTATATGCAGAACAATAATTATACCTGTGGTTTTTAAAAAAGAGGGAAATATCTTTTTTGGACCGCGCAGACAAAAAAAAACAAAAAACTCCTTTGTGTTTCTGCAGCAGCTGTTCTGTCATCTAACTGTTTTTTTCTTCTTGTAATAAATACATTAAGGCCAAGAACATTAATAATAATAATAATAATCATAATAATCATAATAATAAATAGAAAAATTAACTTAAAAAAAGAAATCTCGTTAAGCACTGTAGGTGTTGGGTTTGTTTTTTTTTAAAAATACTTGAATGAAGTGGAGGATAGAGGCTCTTTTTTCAGTTCTTTTGTCGCTTTTTTTTTTTGTTTTGTTTTCCACATCAGCTCTCGGAGAAAAAAGATGGTTAGATATTCAGACGTTTAAAAAAAAAAAAAAAAATTCACCGCTCTCCAAAAAAAGAGTGAGCTAGTTGATGACGTCGTCCTGGCTGTGGCTCTTCTGCAGGGGCGCGGTGGTGGTGGTGGTGGCGGCGGCGGCGGTGGTGACGGCGGTGGCGGGGGCCGGTGCCGAGGGGCCCGGGGCCGGCGGCAGCGCGGTGCTGGTGGGTTTGATCCAGGACTGGGAGAGCAAGGAGGCGGGGATGGTGGTGGTGGTCGTCATGGTGACCTGGATGACCTGGTCGCGCTGGATCAGCCTGATGAGAGCTTTGAGGCGTTCGAGCGACGCCTGCGTGTCTCTCTGCTGGTCCACGAGTCGCTCCCTCACATCCATGCACTGCTGCGGGGGAGAGAGAGAGACAGGAAACGGCACTGTTGACTTCCTGTCAGCTGCTGGGCAGGTTTCACAATAAGAGTACCTTTGCAGTAGGGATGGGCAATATACGGCGGGGGAGCTCCGGTCAATGTGGAAGTAACTTAAAACTGCATTCTATCAAAAGGCCACCAGGGGGCGACCGTTTTGGTGTCAAAAGGACTTCCGTCTCTATACAAGTCAATGGAGAATTCACCAACTTCTCACTTGATTTCTAACCTCAGTAAACGTTTTCAAAAAATGTGTTTATGGTCTCAATCGCTAGTTTAAAGCCTTCTTCAATGCAGTATGATGTTCATTTGGGACATTTTGGCCTCCCTGATTTTATATGTGACGATAAAGCAGGGTATGCATTAGGGCGTGGCTACGTCGTGATTGACAGGTTGATTGGTTCACAGGTTCAGGAGGGCGCCTCATGCTCCTCCTGATGCCCATATAAGTAGAATCCCTGTTTTTATTTTTCCCAGCATGCACCTGAAATTTAAAAGATTGGGCTGCTCAGATCCGATACTATTGGCCTCCGAGCAGCAGTCCACAAACCAATGGGTGACGTCACGGATGTTACGTCCATTTTATATACAGTCTGTGGCAATATATCGATATTATATTGATATCGTGATATGTCATCAGCATGGTCTTTTCCTGGTTTTAAAAGCTGCATTACTGTAAAGTAATTTTCTGAACTTAACAGACTGTGCTAGCTGTTCTATTATTTACTTTTTATCCACTTTGTCATTATATCTACATTACCGATGATTATTTATCAAAAATGTTATTGTGCAAATATTTTGTGAAAGCATCAAGAGTCATTCTCGCAATATCGATATCGAGGTATTTGATCAAAAATATCGTATACTTGATTTTGTCCATATCGCCCAGCCCTACTTCACAGATTTAACATCATTCAGCTTGAAGTGAAACTAAAACCTTCCTGTTCAGACTGGCTTTTGAGGAAGAACTAATAATGATTGTAAACGTCTTTTTTCCTCATAAATAAACAGAAAACACTCAGCTTCATTACAATGTATGAGTTGGTGTAGAGACTATTAATTATGCTGAATCCTATTTAGTTTTTCAAAGTTCAAATCAGGGGGTCAAACTCATTTTTATTCAAGGGCCACATACAGACCAATTTGATCTCATGTGGGCCGGATCATTAAAAAGATGGAGGGAAGGAAGGAAGGAAGGAAATAAGAAGGTAAGAAAGATAAGACAGACAGAAGGAAGTGGGGAAGAAAGGAAGGAAGGAAGGGAGGAAGAAAGGAAGGAAGGAAGGGAGGAAGAAAGGGAGGAAGGAAGGGAGGAAGGAAGAAAGAAAAAAAGGAAGGTAGGAAGGGCAGATGGAAGGAAGGAAAAGAACACAGGAAGGAAAGTGGGGCGGATTAGACTCCTCGGCGGGCCGGTTCTGGCCCGCTGGCCGCATGTTTGACACCCCTGGTCTAAATGTTTAAAGTCTGTTATTGAAAGTGAAGTCAGAGAGAATCTGAAGCTTTAAATGTTGTTTTGTGTTTGTTTTTACTTGAAGCGTCATCTTGAGCTTCTGGTCTTCTTCCTCCAGGTGAGCGCACTCTTTCTTCAGCTCGTTGTTTCGTCTCAGCAGCCGTCGCTTCTCCTCCTGCCTCACTGCTCACACACACACACACACACACACACACACACACACACACACACACACACACACACACACACAAACACACACACAAACACACACACACACACACACACACACACACACACACACACACAGTCAGTACCTGTATAAACACGATGACTCTCTTCTCTCTCTCACAGTGAATCGTTTCTTACCCGTCTTGTGTGTAACGTAGGACTGAACAAAGTTCTGAGGCCACGACATGTTCTCCTTGTTCAGAACCTGGAGAACAAACAGAGATTCATATAAAAACACACATTCATACATTAGCAGCTTCAGTTTGCTGTTAAATACATAATACAAACAAAGGCTGTTATAACTGAAGCCAATCTCTACTCTCCTCTCCCTCTCTCCTCTTCTCTCTCTCCTCTCCTTCCTCTCCTCCTTCTCTCTCTCCTCCTCTTCTCCTCATCCTCCTATCCTCCACTCCACCTCTCCTCTCTCCAACCTCTCCTTCCAACATCCTCTCTCCACTCTCATCCACTCTCTCTCACTACCACTCCTCACACTCTCATCAAACCTCTCCACTCTCCTTCCTCTCTCTCACTCCTCACCTTCCTTCCTCTCTCTCTCCTCCTCTCCTCTCTCTCCTCTCCTCTCCTCCCTCTCCTTCCTCTCTCTCCTCTCCTTCCTCCCTCTCCTTCCTCTCTCTCCTCTCCTTCCTCTCTCTCCTCTCCTTCCTCTCTCTCCTCTCCTTCCTCTCCTCTCCTTCCTCCCTCTCCTTCCTCTCTCTCCTCTCCTTCCTCTCTCTCCTCTCCTTCCTCTCTCTCCTCTCCTCTCCTTCCTCTCCTCTCCTTCCTCTCCTCTCCTCTCCTTCCTCTCTCTCCTCTCCTTCCTCTCTCTCCTCTCCTTCCTCCCTCTCCTTCCTCTCTCTCCTCTCCTTCCTCCCTCTCCTTCCTCTCTCTCCTCTCCTTCCTCTGTCTCCTCTCCTCTCCTTCCTCTCCTCTCCTTCCTCTCTCTCCTCTCCTTCCTCTCTCTCCTCTCCTTCCTCCCTCTCCTTCCTCTCTCTCCTCTCCTTCCTCTCCTCTCCTCTCCTTCCTCTCTCTCCTCTCCTTCCTCTCTCTCCTCTCCTCTCCTTCCTCTCCTCTCCTCTCCTTCCTCTCTCTCCTTTCCTTCCTCTCTCTCCTCTCCTTCCTCTCTCTCCTCTCCTTCCTCTGTCTCCTCTCCTCTCCTTCCTCTCTCTCCTCTCCTTCCTCTCTCTCCTCTCCTTCCTCCCTCTCCTTCCTCTCTCTCCTCTCCTTCCTCTCCTCTCCTTCCTCTCTCTCCTCTCCTTCCTCCCTCTCCTTCCTCTCTCTCCTCTCCTTCCTCTCTCTCCTCTCCTTCCTCCCTCTCCTTCCTCTCTCTCCTCTCCTTCTTCTCTCTCCTCTCTCTCCTCTCCTTCCTCTCTCTCCTCTCCTTCTTCTCTCTCCTCTCCTTCCTCTCCTCTCTCTCCTCTCCTTCCTCTCTCTCCTCTCCTTCTTCTCTCTCCTCTCCTTCCTCTCCTCTCCTCTCCTTCCTCTCTCTCCTCTCCTTCTTCTCTCTCAAATGTTGTTTTACATTTTACATTTACACTTAAACTTTATTCTGTACAATCATTTTGCTGTTTATTATGTTGCAGACTTTACTATTGTGATTCTCTTGTTGTCTTGTCTATATTTGTTGTGCTTTTGTTATATTTAGTCTTTTCTTTTAATGTATTCTGTTTGTTTTGACGGTATAATTTATTTGTTTTGTCCATTTTTTTTCTCTAATGCTTTTGCTGTGTTGTATTTTGTTCATGTAGAAGTTTTTAGGTTGTTTTTTTACATATTAAATGTGCTTAAGTTACATGAAAGGTGCTTAAATTTAATGTTTATTATTATGAATGTTAATCGTGAGCTTTTTGTTATTATGTGTATTTAAATACCTGTTTTCAGTCTTTATGCTAAACTAGGAGAGAAGTATTCTACAAAAAGTCTCAAAGTCTGTGTAAAGTAATAATAAATATGTGTTCTGAGTTTAACATACCACAGTAAAGTGTGTTGTTAACCACCCTGCCAAATGTGAATGATTAAAAAAATCACCAAATATATGAAATTAGGCTTCAAAGTTGTGTAAAAATCTGCCTCTGTCTCTTCTCTTCCCAAACGCTGTGGGCGTGGCCGCCGAGTCCGCTGAAGCCCCGCCCCCTACCAAGTGTCACCTGTCAATCAAAGTCACCACCTCTACCAGAAACATGGACGCTAGGTCTGAGAGCTTTCTGCTGCTAACTCAGCGGCTAGCTCGGTGGCTAACTCAGCTAACTAGCTAACTGTAGACTGTAGTAGTAGTAGTGTTAGATGTAGTAACAATAACTGGCCACTAGGCTGGTTAACCACTGAGGAGAGCGGACTCTCGGTCTTATATAGTAGTAGAGGGACCAAGCCCTTTTTTGCAGGCTCAGAAAATCAGCAAAAATGAGAGGGTGAAAAACCGTTTAAGGCTCTATCTGCTTAGTTATCAGCCTTTTCACATGTTTTCTGTAATCATTTTCCAACATGTATAATATGTTTAGAGGTAAATCAATGAATTGACTTTACACAGACTTTAAAGAGTAACGACCGGGATAAGGAGGAGAGGAGTTAAAATGCTCTAAAAGTTAATAGTTTCAGACTCGTTACCTTCTTCTGACACTTGGGGCAGTACCAGGGCCCTCTGGGGGGGGTTTTGAGGGGCGGGTGGAGGCAGTTGGGGTGGAAGGCTCGGGGGCAGTTGTGGCAGGGCTGCAGCTCGCCGTCCTCCTTACAGATGGCACAGTGGTCGTCATGCTCCAAGTCCTCCTGTTAATGAAGGGTTTTAACATTAACCTCACACATAGATAAATACATGAAGACAGCTGATGATTTTATTCTTTGTTGTGTTTTTGCAGGACTAAAAAAAACGTCTAAAACTATTAAAATGACATCAAATTCACCTTTTTTGAACGTCTTGTTTTTTTTGTGTTTAAATACCTTTTTATAACATTTAATGTCTGTAATCTATAAGTTAAATCACATCATATCAGACGTGTTTAATTCAAGTTAAATGAACTCAAAAAAACACACAAAAAAACACTTTTAAGACTTTGACAGAAACATAAAAGCTGTGTTAGGAAGCAGCAGTGAAATGACGTTTGTTTTGTTCAAATTTAAGAAATAACTTAAATCATGAAGCACTGAGAGGCTCGACTGGAATATATTTACATGATTCACAGTTAAAAACTCCTTATTTATCTTCTACTGGTCCTTTATGAGGGTAGAAGCAGGATTACACTTCTTTATCCTTGTTTACAGTCGAGGATTTTGACATAAATTCACCTCAAGTCTTGTAACTATGACTTAAGTTTATTAGCAAATAACTAACATAACACATGTTGCCTATTAATTATAAAGCAGAATCTACTCCTTTAATTAAGAATGAGTGTAATTGTCCCCCAGGTGTGGCATCGTGGGTCATGTGACCTACCTTCCAGCAGAAATCCTCAGAGTCTAGCATGTGGGTGGAAGCAGAGCGGAGGTTAGTGGCAGCAGACGGACACACGGCAGCGGGTCACAAACAACAGACACATGCAAACATTCACCTCATTAAATCACATATATACTGTAATACTGTATTATTAGCAGCTAACAGTCAACGTTTACTGATTACAGGACAAATATATGTTTCTTGCATTTTAACGGGGCTGAATTTAGTAAGAATATTAATAAAAGTTTGTTTATGTGGCAAAAATTCATACGATGGTCAGAGATAAATAAGTGTTAATAAATCAGTTAAACTAGTTTTAAAAGCAGCATCAGGTTTGTTAAAATGTACATTTAGTATTTTTGTTGGTTTTATATCATTTGAAATGACATTTGCACCATTTTTTACCAAAAGTAAGACTGAATGCTCCTGAAAATGTCAAATGGTGTAACCACAAAAGAATTATAGATATTACATATTTTATCCAGCTAGGAAGATAGAAAGAAAGAGGAGAAAGAAAGAAAGGAAGAAGAGGAGAAAGAAAGAAAGGAAGAAGAGGAGAAAGAAAGAAAGAAAGAAAGAAAGAAAGAAAGACAGAAAGAAAAGAAGAGAAAGAAAGAAAGAAAGAAAAAGAAAGAAGAGAGAGAAAGAAAGAAATTAAGAAAGAAGAGAAAGAAAAGAAGAGAAAGAAAGAAAGAAAAGAAGAGAAAGAAAAACAGAAAAGAAGAGAAAGAAAGAAAGAAAAGAAAAAACAAAATAAGAGAAAGAAAGAAAGAAAGAAAGACAGAAAGAAAAGAAGAGAAAGAAAGAAAGAAAAAGAAAGAAGAGAAAGAAAGAAAGAAATTAAGAAAGAAGAGAAAGAAAAGAAGAGAAAGAAAGAAAGAAAGAAAAGAAGAGATAGAAAAACAGAAAAGAAGAGAAAGAAAGAAAGAAAGAAAAGAAAAAACAAAATAAGAGAAAGAAAGAAAGAAAGAAAGAAAGAGGTAACCACAGTAGAATGATACATATTACATATTTTATCACCTACAGTGTATTTAAGTGGACTTATACTAATAATGACTGTAAATGTTTCCTGGTCTCCATGGTAACCAGAGTAAATGTAATATTTAGAACAATTGTATTCCATTACCTTTATTTAATATAAAGTTATAATGTAAGATCATGCCAAACTAGTTGATATGGTGTTTTATTGACAATTTACTGTTTTTAAGCAAGTTGAATTATTTGGTACAAAGTTTTTATGGTTACACCACTTAGACATTTTTACCATAATCCTCTAATATATTCTCTCTAAATGGATTAAAAGCAGAAATTTGATGCTGAGTCCACAAAAAAAGAATGTGTGAAGTTATTCATACGTTAATTTTCACATTTTAACCCTTTATATTTATATTTAAACCTTTATATTTATATTTAAACCTTTATATTTGAACACTGACCTCGTGCCGACAGGAAGAGCGAGCTGTTCAGGTAATGTGACGCCAGACGTTTCCGCTGCAACAAAACAAAGAAAAACGATAATTATTTAGAATCGTTTCATAATCGATTAATCACAGGGTTGATATGTTTAGAGGAGTTCAGACCTCTGGTTCAAACAGGCCGCTGTAAGCCGGGTTGGCGGTGCTTCTCCTCTTCCTCTCCTGCCTCTTCGTCTGGATCTCTGTTCAACAATAAATCGCTCATCAACTCGTCTGATTCTGTTTGTTTGTTTCTTTCTTTGATTTATAAAAATGACAGAAACTTTTCATCTGATTCTGTTTCTTTGTTTCTTCTTCAATAAAAACATTTGATCACAAACTAAACTTGTCAAAGACTTTAAAATGATGAAAATCTAAAGAGACGAAACTAATATTTACATTTCAGACGCTGGAAACTGAAAAAACAACTTTTCTTTTTCTTTTTTTTTAAAGCTGAAATTATAACAACATAAAATAATGAGTTTTAAATGTGTGAAATGATGATGATGATGAAACTCACCTTCCAGATGTTCTGTGGTGACGAGGCCGAGGGCGACCATGAAGGCAATTTTCTGTCAGAGAGAGAAAAACGTTCATGTTTGATTTATTTCTTGTTTTCTTCTTTTTTAAACATTTCTGTTTCTGTTATTCTTCGTGTCGCTTTGACAACGATTTATTTAAACAGTCATGACAATAAAACTCTTTGAATTCAACTGGTAATTGAGAAAGAAAGAGATTGAGAGGGAGAGAAAAAATGAGGGGGAAACAAAGACAAATAGATAAATAGAGAGAAAGACAAAGAAATAGAGAGAGAAAAAAAGAAAGATAAATAGAGAGAAAGAAAGAAAGAAATAGAGAAAGAGAGAGAGAAAAAGCGAGATAGAGGGAGAGGGAAATAGAAAGAAAGAGAGAGAAAGAGTAATACTTTTATCTTCATTTTCTGTGAGACATTTTGAAACTTTGAATTTTTTCAGCAGCAGAAACAATCTGATCTGATTTTTTTTTTTAGTTTATCATTAAAGTTTAGAAGTTACAAAACTCTCTGAGGGTCCGTAGGTTTCTGTAGGGGTATCTGGGGGTATCTAAGGGTTTATGGGTGTTTATGGGGGGGTATATGGGGGTATCTGGTTCTCTGTGTTCTCACCTCTGGATCTTCGTCTTTCTTCGGGGACGTCAGAGTGGGCGGGACTTCCTGTGACGGCAGGTCAGCCGGGGCCCCTGGTGACCCTTCAGTGCTGCTGGGGGCCTGAGGCTGGATTATTATTACCTGGAGACAGATAGATAAATAAAATATACAACAATGATAATAATAATAATAATAACAATAATAATAGTAATAATAAATAATAATGATTAATAATAATAATGTTGAGTAGCAGCTCTGTGTGTAGTAAATCAGTGTTTAGGAGCCTTGCTATCAGCGCTGAGTGTTTGCACCTTAACGGCCTCGCTGACGGGGGAAACCCCGTTTCCGGTGGCGGGAGAAGCGGCGATGATGGCGTACGCCACGCCGGTCCCTGCAGAGGCGTGCTGGGGGGGGCTGCTGGAGTCGGGGCCCGCGGACAGGCTGTGGGGGGGCGGAGGGGGGCGGCGAGGCGTCGTTCTGGCCGTTGGGCTGGTGGTCCGGGCTGAAGGTGCTGTTGGCGGTGGGCAGCGTGGGGCCCTGGCTCTTAGGACTCACCACGGCCGTGGCCCTCTGCAGGCTGAGCGGCTGCAGATCCTGGCAGGGACTGTGGGGAAGGCTGTCGGGGATCTGGGTCTTTGGCCTGACCTGCAGGGACAGAAGTCTGGGTGTTAGTGGTCTGCTGCCTGAACCTCCATCTGGACTCATGTGGAGCCTCAAAGACACGAGGACGCAGAAAGAAACAGAAAGAAACAGAAAGAAACAGAAAGAAACAGAAAGAAGCAGAAAGAAGCAGAAAGAAACAGAAAGAAACAGAAAGAAACAGAAAGAAACAGAAAGAAGCAGAAAGAAACAGAAAGAAACAGAAAGATACAGAAAGAAACAGAAAGAAGCAGAAAGAAACAGAAAGAAACAGAAAGAAACAGAAAGAAACAGAAAGAAGCAGAAAGAAACAGAAAGAAACAGAAAGATACAGAAAGAAACAGAAAGAAGCAGAAAGAAACAGAAAGAAGCAGAAAGAAACAGAAAGAAACAGAAAGAAGCAGAAAGAAACAGAAAGAAACAGAAAGAAACAGAAAGAAGCAGAAAGAAACAGAAAGAAACAGAAAGAAACAGAAAGAAACAGAAAGAAGCAGAAAGAAACAGAAAGAAGCAGAAAGATACAGAAAGAAACAGAAAGAAACAGAAAGAAACAGAAAGAAGCAGAAAGAAACAGAAAGAAACAGAAAGAAACAGAAAACTCCCTACTACCCCCTAGAGGCTGCAGCAGACTGAAGCAGGTAAAGTTTGTCCTGTAGGAGGCGCCAGAGGAAACATAAATCTAAAAAGTTTCTCTTCTGTTTCGCAGCCTTTAAAAAAACATTTTAATCTGCTCACTTTAAATGAATCCTGTCAGATTGTTTATTAAAGATTAAAACTCTGTGATGTGACTTTAAAAACAGATTAATGATATAATACCTGCTTTACTTTGATTGATATTCTGTTTGACTTTTATTTGTAAATCAAAGTATATTTTATGTTATATATTTTTTAAACTAAACAACAAGCAGAGGAGCTGAAGGTTTTAAATCTTCCTCTCAAGCTGCTCAAAGCTTCAATCAGATCCTCCAAACATCTGCAGCAGCTGTTTGAAGCTTCTTTAAATCTTTAAACTCTTTAAACTCTTTAAAAGCTTCTCAGACTGGTTTAAACTCTTCTGTGATGTCTGAAGAGCAAAAAGGACAAAAGTTCACAGAGATGTTTAATCACAGAACAGATCTGACATGTTGTGGTTTGTGCTGCCACCTGGTGGCCGACTGTCACACCTGCAGGTTAAATAAAGTTTGATTCAATCAGCTTCTGCTCAGGTTTAAAGTTTTACATGAAAAATAAGATGAAATCATTTATAATTTCACTCTTTAAGAAGTTAAGTTAAAATTAAAGAAAGAAACCTGAAGTGTGTTACAGGTGTGTGTGTACATGTGCGTACAGGTGTGTGTATGTGTTACAGGTGTGTGTGTACATGTGTGTGTAGGTGTGTGTGTACAGGTGTGTGTGTACAGGTGTGTACAGGTGTGTGTGTACATGTGTGTGTAGGTGTGTGTGTACAGGTGTGTGTGTGTGTACAGGTGTGTGTGTAGGTGTGTGTACATGTGTGTTACAGGTGTGTACATGTGTGTGTAGGTGTGTGTATTACAGGTGTGTGTGTGTACTTGTGTGTAGGTGTGTTACAGGTGTGTGTATGTGTCTGTAGGCGTTGGTGTTTGTGTGTAGGTGTGTACAAGTGTGTGTAGGTGTGTGTGTACATGTGTGTATGTGTGTGTGTGTGTGTGTGTGTGTGTGTGTGTGTGTGTGTGTGTGTGTGTTTGTGTGTGTGTTTGTGTGTGTGTGTGTGTGTGTGTGTGTGTGTGTGTGTGTGTGTGTGTGTGTGTGTGTGTGTTACCTGAGGTAGCACAGTGGCTGCTTGTCCTGCCAGCCGGTGCAGCGAGCTGACTTGAGGCACCTTGATGGGCACAGCAGTGAGAGTTCCCAGCATCTGAAAGACACACAAACCAGGAAGGAGGGAGGGTTAGCGTTAGAAGGAAGGGAGGAAAGAGAGTCGAAGGAAAGAAAGAGAGAAGGAGGGAGGGAGGAAGGACAGATGGAAGGAAGGAAGGGAGGAAAGAAGGAACAGTCAAAACAGACGGGGTCAATTTGACGACAGGAAGGTTAAAATAGTTAAAATCACAGCAGCTCCAGTTGCAGTGACTGTAAACGTCCACCGGGGGCGCTGTTACCACACATCACACACCTCGCCTCGTTAAAACCGTTTCAAAGTGACGACAGGAAGGAATCGATTCATCTCAGAGAACAACAGTTTACCAGCGTCCTCCACCTTTCATTAGTGGAAACCAAACCACGTTAACGCGGCTTTAATTCACCTCGGCTGGTTTGTCTGGTTTCAGCTCTCATGATTTAATTAAACCCTCCCAAACCTCTCGTTAGGCAGAGAACATTCTCCGGCTGCTTCTTGTTGTTGCTCGGCATTAAAAATAAAAGAAAAGCTCCTCCGAACCGCTCTCCCTCTCTCCCGACTAACGAGGAGCTTTTCTTTTCTTTTCTCTTTTCTTTGTGTTGAAATGTGTCACCAGCAGAACAAACTTCCTGCTGAGAGAAACTTTTTCACCTAATCTAACAAAAAGCCTGAAAGAGTCAGCACTGATATGTATTTATTTTTAAACTGCAGCATTTACAACATCATTTTATAAAATATTTATACCAAAAAAAACGATGAATTTTAAACTGCGATGAAGTCATGTATGGAAGTTCAGGGATGTCAATATTAAAAGCAGTAAAGACACAAAACCTGCAGTTTAATTAATGTTCAGCTTCAGTATTTTAGAGCTTTGTATGAAAGATAAGATGAAATAATTTCACTCTTTTAAGCAACTTAATGTATAAATTACAAATATATTTTACTTCTTATGTGGTTTAAACTCTCTCCTTTTATAATTCATACTCCAGAAACCTGACTTTAACTTGTTTTGTGGTTATTATATCATATTAAACATTAACAGCACCTTTTAATGATACATTTAAACCCAAAACAATGGATTTTTAAATGCCATGAAGCCATGTATGGAAGTTCAAAGTGCCAAATATTAAAATCCAATCAGTTTCTCACATGATAAAATGTAAACAAATATTAAATTATGTTTTTTTAAATGCATAAAAAACAATAATAATACACATTGTTAAATTATAATAAATTAATAACAATAATACTAATGATAATAGTAATAATATTACATTAATTAAAGATGTATTATGTGTTTTTGTACTTTTTCATTTAAATAAGTGCTATATTAAAAGATCAGCTGACATCACTTCCTGCTCTGAGATTCAGACTGTAGATCAGCTGACATCACTTCCTGCTCTGAGGTTCAGACTGTAGATCAGCTGACATCACTTCCTGCTCTGAGGTTCTGACTGTAGATCAGCTGACATCACTTCCTGCTCTGAGGTTCTGACTGTAGATCAGATGACATCACTTCCTGCTCTGAGGTTCTGACTGTAGATCAGATGACATCACTTCCTGCTCTGAGGTTCTGACTGTAGATCAGATGACATCACTTCCTGCTCTGAGGTTCTGACTGTAGATCAGATGACATCACTTCCTGCTCTGAGGTTCTGACTGTAGATCAGATGACATCACTTCCTGCTCTGAGGTTCTGACTGTAGATCAGATGACATCACTTCCTGCTCTGAGGTTCTGACTGTAGATCAGATGACATCACTTCCTGCTCTGAGGTTCAGACTGTAGATCAGCTGAGGTTCAGACTGTAGATCAGCTGACATCACTTCCTGCTCTGAGGTTCAGACTGTAGATCAGCTGACATCACTTCCTGCTCTGAGGTTCAGACTGTATATCAGCTGACATCACTTCCTGCTCTGAGGTTCAGACTGTAGATCAGCTGACATCACTTCCTGCTCTGAGGTTCAGACTGTAGATCAGCTGACATCACTTCCTGCTCTGAGGTTCAGACTGTAGATCAGCTGACATCACTTCCTGCTCTGAGGTTCAGACTGTAGATCAGCTGACATCACTTCCTGCTCTGAGGTTCAGACTGTAGATCAGCTGACATCACTTCCTGCTCTGAGGTTCAGACTGTAGATCAGCTGACATCGACCTGCAGCTTCAGTCAAGGTGAAACGGTCGCTGACGTTTACGGCCGACCATGAAATACGGAGGATCTTAGAGGACAAAACAACAGCAGAGAGAAGGATGAAAACACTCCTCCGACTGAGTTCAGAGGGAAAGAACTGAGATCATATGATTAATGTGATCATTAAGTTTCTGTATTGATTGTGAACGTGACCAGACTTCAAATTACATCATTACTCTATAATGTTCATTATAGAGTAATGATGTTTATTATAATGTGCTTTTAGTAGTTTTGGTTCTGATCATAAGTGTCTTTATATGTCACAAAAACAGCTGATAAACCTTCTTCCTATCAGAGTTTTTTGAGTTTTTTTCGACATGATTTCTACTTTTAATGCCGCAAATAAAAGTATTAAATAGTTTGAGACACTGAGGTCACGTTTCTGTGATATTTGGGAAGTTTAATTATCTAAAGAGGAGATTACTTTCTATTATATACTCTTATTCTTCATGAAGAGTTTTTTTTTTACTAAATAAATATTTAAAAAATTAGGATTTATTTAAAAGTCAAATTATAAACAGGACGTAAAAAAAATTACATTAAAAAATAAAAAAATAAATAAAAGAAATAAAACATTTTAAAAAATAAAAAATAAAAAATAAAAAATAAAAAATAAAAAATAAAAAATAAAAAATAAAATAAAAAAATAAAATAAAACACATATATATAAATTAAAAAATTAAATTAAAAAAAAATAAATTGATTAAAATTAAAATTGTGTAAAATAAATGAATAAAAAATTGCTTCCATAGTTAGTTTAAACAAACTAATTAGAAAATTTCTCTGGAATAATTTTTATATAGTAAAGTTTCTAAATGTTTGTGGAGCTTTTAGATGAAATATAAAAATAAAACCAGTTTGACTTATTTAACCAAAATAAATCACAAATATTTCCTCAAACTGCTTTAAAAACAAGATGTGAGGAGATGAAAAATATACTTTTGGTTCTTGTGTTATTTTGTTGGTTCCTAACTGTCTCTCTACATATTATAATAAATAAGTTGTTAATTATAGTTTTTGAATAAGCAACTACAAACCTGTAATATTTAAATCTTTCATCTTTATTCCCTCCTTTTTTTTCCGTCTGTTTCTGTTTCTTCTCCATCACATCACATGGAGTCTCGTGTGTGTTTATTATCTCGCTGCCCTCTGAATGAGCCTGATGTTGAGATCTATAAATAAACATCCTTTTCTTTAATGATGTGAGATGAAAACAGAAGCTTTTTACAGTTTTCAGCCGTATTTTGGGTAAATTCAGACTCATAACCCAAATATCTTTTAGACTTAAAACAATTAGACGATCTAGAAACTAATTAGTCTTTTTTTTAAAGCAAAATCACCAAAAATCTGCTGTTTTACCTTCTTAAATGTACATTTTAAGGGTTTTATGTCTCATATGTGACAGTAAACTGAACAAAACAAGACATTTACAGAGGTCACCTTGAGCTCTGACACATTAAAACAAGCTTTTTATCACATTTAGTTCAAATTAAACTAATCTATAAAGAAAATAGTCAGTAGTTGAATCAATAATCAGCTTTATAATCTTATTTAATAGTTTAATTTAACATGTTTACTTTGACTTCCTGTTAAAACTCTTTAAATTAATAATCTCTGTAATTTAAATGAAGTCAGATAATTAATCAGATGTTTGTTAATTTAAATGTTAAATAAAATAAAACACACAGTGACCTTTAAACCCACGAAGAGGTGACTGTGTTATCTGTGATCGCTGCGCTGTGATTGGCCGACAGCTTCCCTTTCAGAATAAAAGACATTCACAGCTGTCAGAAGAGACGCTGAAGGAAAAAAAAGAGGAAAGTTTTCTCCCCCTCTCTCCCTCCTCCTTTCTTCCACTGTGAAAATCCCTTCGTTCCATTGTATTGTGCTGCAGAGCGGCTCGGCGAGGGGGGGGGGGGGGGGGGAGAGGGGGGGGCAGCCGAGGCCTGTTCCCATGGAAACTGCCGAGATGAAAATTCTTGCAGTGCAAGGGCTTTCATTTTCGTAATTGCTGCCTCTTTTCTCCAAACCTAAGCACCTTCGCTTTGGGGGGGGGGCTGAGGGGGGTTTAGAGGGGGGGGGGGGGGGGGGGGGGGGGGGTCCTTGTCCTCGTCCTCCCTCTTCCTCTCGAGAGCCGAACACAGAACACAACCTTGGACCAGTGATTTCCTGTTTCTCTTAATTCATTTTTCTCCTTTTCAGTAGCAAAGTCAGTCCAGTGTGAGGCAGATGAAAGGCTCAGCAGCCCCCCCTCCCCCCAACTCCCCCCCCCTCCCCCCCCTTTACACAGTGTGCCAACATGTAAACATAAAATAAATATACATGCTCCACTCTCCAGGGAATCTACACCTGCATTAACATCATCATTCATTAGTTCATCGTGTTTCTGTCCAACCTGCTGAATGTAAAGTCTAATATTCTGTTTCTACTCTCTATTAACTCCTGAGGGAAACATCTAAATGCTCCACTATGATCAGCAGCTAGTCTACAGATAACTGTGTGTGTAGCAGGTAGAGTATAATAATAATAATGTTTCCTTCTCTATGAGAGCAGCTGAGAGTGAACCAGAACAGTAAAGTAGCAGATAAACAATGAGCTGAAACTCAACTATAAATAGACGCAGGCGTCCAGGTGACATCACACTTCTTAAAAACATCTAAAAAGCTTCGTACAATCTGGTACTAGCTGCGATGCTAATTTAATCTGATTATTAGTTATTAGTGATCAGTGTCGGGGCTAACTGGAGAACTTACACTTTTATACTATTATTATTATTTTTTAACTATTCCTGTAAATACCTTTTTACCACAAGAACAGAAAACAGTAACTATATAATGTAACTAGTTACTTTATAATGGCACTAACTTTATAATGTAACTAGTTACTTTATAATGGCACAAATGCTATAATGTAACTAGTTACTTTTTAATGGCACTAACTTTGTAATGTAACTAGTTACTTTTTAATGGCACTAAATCTGTAATGTAACTAGTTACTTTTTAATGGCAGAGACTATATAATGTAACTAGTTACTTTTTAATGGCAGTGACTTTATAATGTAACTAGTTACTTTTAAAAGTTCCCCAACACTGTTAGTATTACTGCAG
>NC_084991.1:23032325-23044825 GCF_963691925.1 Scomber scombrus
CTGCGGAGCCTGTGGTTCTGTTCACGCTGCTTCGGCCGCTCGATGCTGATCGTGTCTCACTGTCCAGACTCCAGTTCATCATCGCTCCGAAAACGCTGATTGGAAAAAAATTTTATCAAATTTTCACAAATTTTTTTTATAAAACTTGTTGTTAGTTAGTTTTAACAGTTTGTTATATTGACCCAGAATCAAAGCTCACATCTTTAAATGTCTCATTACTCTGATATCTAGTTTATTATCATGTTTTTGTCAAATTTTCGCAACATTTTTATAAAAACTTGTTGTCAGTTATTAGTTGATTGACTAATTGATCCACTGACTAATCACTGCAGCACTAAAACAACCTGAGCTGCAACAATAAGTCAATTCACTGATTAGTTGACCAATACCATTTTTTTTTAAAGTCCTTTTTTTAAAGCAAAAATACCAAAATGTTACTAGTTTCAGATGATTATTATTGGCTTTTTTTGTCATATATACATAAAAACAGTTTTTAAGAGTTTGTATATTGACCCAGAATCAAAGCTCACATCTTGAAATGTCTCATTACTCTGATATCTAGTTTATTATCATGCTTATGTCACTTTTTTAATCAAATTTTGCAAAATCTTTGTAAAATCTTTGTAATAAATGCTGTCAGTTATCCGTCGATTGAGTAATTGATCTATTGACTAATAATTGCACTTCTAGAAACTCAAGCTGCAACAATAAGTCAATTCACTGATTAGTTGATTAACAGAAATTCTTTTTAAAGCAAAAATACCAAAATTTTACTAGTTTCAGATGATTTTTGTCTTTTCTTTGTCATATATGACAGTAAACTGAAAATCTTTGAATTTTCTACAGTTAGTCAGACAAAAAAAAGACATTTAAAGACATTAATTTTAATTTTAATTCTGATATTTATGGACAAAATGCTTAATTAGTTAATTAATAATGTAAATAATCACTAGTTGCAGCTTTATAAGAGACTCCTTCTGGATTGTTTCCTTTTTTTCTGTCTCTACATTTTTCTAATTCTTTGAACTTTGAACATTTGTTAGAAACTTTCATCGATACTAAAGCCGAGTGTAAACATGTCAGCGTCTATTTTAAGCTCTTTTTTTCCTCCTGCTTCACATGTTGGATTAAACAGGTTTTCTCTTTTTTCTGCTGCCAAAGTCTTTTTCCATTTTCTCTCCGCCAGCTGGTCAAGGGTCTCCTGCTGCCGCTCGGGCCCACAGCTCACTTCCTACTTTCTCCGGCACCTGTTCCTTTTTGGCAAAGCCGACCGGATCCTGAAAGCTTGGAGCCGAGCCATCTGCCGTCCAACTCTGCACCATTTTACCCCCCCCCCCCCCCCCCCCCCCACCCCCCCCCTTAGCCCCTCGAGTTGCTGCATGCATCCTGATTTCTTTTCTCTCTTTATTTTTTTTTTCTTTCCCAGCTCTGAAAAATGGAGCTTAACACGGATTGGCTGGCAAATCCCAAAATCACCGTTTAGCTGCAGCGAGTTTGCAGGTTAAATGAAGGAAGGAAGGGAGGAAGGAAGAAGGGAGGGAGGAAGAAGGGAGGGAGGAAGGAGGAAGGATGGAGGGAAGGATGGAAGGCAGAAAGAAGGAAGTAAAGGAGGGAGGAAGGAAGGAAGGAGGGAGGAAGGAAGGAAGGAAGGAAGGAAGAAGGAAGGAAAGGAGGGAGGAAGGAAGGAAGGAAGGAAGAGGGAGGAAGAAGGAAGGATAGGAGGAAGGAAGGAGGAAGGAGGAAGGAAGGGAGGAAGAAAGAAGGAAGTAAAGGATGGAGGGAGGAAGGAAGGAAGGAAGGAAGGAGGGAAGGAAGGAAGGAAGGAAGGAAGGAAGGAAAGGAGGAGGAAAGAAGGAACGAGGGAGGGAAGGAGGGAGAAAGGAAAAGAGGAAGGGAGGAAGGAAGGAAAGAAGGTCAGAGGAAAGAAGGAAGGGAGGAAGGTAGGGGAGAGGAAAGGAAAGAGCTTAACACGGATTGGCTGGCAAATCCCAAAATCACCGTTTAGCTTCAGCGAGTTTGCAGGTTAAATGAAAAGCATGACATGTGCAGCGCGGCTCGTTTGCCTCATGAAGCCAAGTGACGGATAAACTGTCATATCACGTAAGTTATTCTCACCTTGGTCGATAACAGCGTGACGTTAAACTCTAATGAGCTTTATTTATCCCATAAATGATGTTTCAGCTCAAGAACTGAAGCATCATTAACCCTCCTGGTGTCCTCGAGTCAAGGAAGGAAGGAAGGAAAGAGGAAGGAAAGGAGGGAGGGAGGAAGGAGGGAAGGATGGAGGAAGGAAATGAGGGAGGAAAGGAGGGAGGGAGGGAGGAAGGAGGGAAGGAAGGAAGGAAAGAAAGGAGGGAGGAAGATAGGGAGGAAAGGAGGGAGGGAGGAAGGAGGGAGAAGGAGGGAAGGATGGAGGGAAGGAAGGAAGGAAAGAAAGGAGGGAGGAAGGAAGGATAGGAGGAAGGAAGGGAGGAAGGAGGAAGGAAGGGAGCAGAAAGAAGGAAGTAAAGGAGGGAGGAAGGAAGGAAGGAAGGAGGGAAGGAAGGAAGGAAGGAAGGAAGGAAGGAAGGAAGGAAGGAAGGAAGGAAGGAAGGGAGGAAAGGAAGGAGGAAGGAAGGGAGGAAAGGAAGGATGGAGGAAAGAAGGGAGAAGGACGAAGGGAGGAAAGAAGGAAGGAGGGAGGGAAGGAGGGAGGGAAGGAGGGACAAAGGAAAAGAGGAAGGGAGGAAGGAAGGAAGGATGGAGGAAAGAAGGAAGGAAGGAAGGAAGGTAGGAGGGAGGGAGGAAATAAGGAAGGAGGGAGGGAAGGAGGGAGAAAGGAAAAGAGGAAGGGAGGAAGGAAGGAAAGAAGGACAGAGGAAGAAGGAAGGGAGGAAAAGAGAGGAAGAAAGAAAGAGAGAAGGAGGGAGGAAGGACAGACGGAAGGAAGGAAGGAAGGAAAGAAGGAACAGTTAAAACAGACGGGGGGGGGGCGACAGGAAGGTTAATCTGCAGGAAATAGTTTTTATCATTTATAAACTCGTCCTTTACTAGTTTGGAGCTTTTCTAACCTGATTTTAACGTCTACACCAACATGTTGCGTCCTCAGAGCCTTACAGCAGCTCTGAGTGAACAGCTGTTATGTGTTGAAAGCTCATGCTGCTGCTCTGCAGGTTGGACTCTAAACCTTTAAATTAAAGGAGCCATGTGGAGGTTCTGGACACTATAGTAGTTCTATGGAGCAATGTTGGTGTTAATAAAGCAGAATTTATGATATTCAATCATTCATTTCTGCTCCGAGGAGGAAAATACAAAGACTTCATGAGAGCGAGAAACAGTCTGTACATTTAGATTAAGCTTCCTGTCGTCCTCCCGGGTCAAATTGACTGTTCCTTCTTTCCTCCCTTCCGTCTTTCCTTCTTCCCTTCCTTCTTTCCTTTCCTCCCTTCCTCCCTCCCTTCCTTTTTTCTTCTGTCCGTCTTTCCTTCCTTCCTCCATTCCTCTTTTCCTCCCTCCGTCCTACTTTCCTTCCTTCCTTCTTTCTTACGTCCTCCCTTCCTTCTTTCCTTTCCTCCCTTCCTCCCTCCCTTCCTTCCATCTGTCCTTCCTCCCTCCTTCTCTCTTTCTTTCCTTCCCTCCTTCCCTCATTCCTTCCTACCTCCCTCCCTTCCTTCCTTCCTTCCTTCCTTTCCTTCCTTCCTCCTTCCCACCTTCCTTACTCCTTCCCTTCCTTCCCTCCTTTTCTTCCTTCCTTCCTTCTCCTTCCCTCCCTTCCTCCTCCTCCTTTCCTTCCTTCTTCCTCCCTCCCTTCCTTCCCTCCTTTTCTTCCTTCCTTCCTTCTCCCTCCCTTCCTCCTTTCCTTCCTTCTTCCTCCCTTCCTCCTTTCCTTCCTTCTTCCTCCCTTCCTTCCTTCCTTCCTTCTTCCTTCCTTCCTTCCTTCTTCCTCCCTCCTTCCTTCCTTCCTTCTTCCTCCCCTTCCTTCTTCTTCCTCCCTTCCTTCCTTGACTCGAGGACAACAGGAGGGTTAAAGTAATAAAAGCTGAATCTATGGGTGGCAGTCAGTCATGTGATGGGTTAGAATAAAGACTGTGAGGTAGGACATCATAAAACAACCACATAAAGTGCCATTATAATTATGAATTCATCAAATGTGCAATAGTGCATAATGTATATGCATCTCAGCTATATAGATAGATAGATAGATAGATAGATAGATAGATAGATAGATAGTCTATTTATAGCTGCCTTTGTTATGATTTTAATTTAGCACTTAATATTTTGTTATTATGTTGTTGTTGTTGTTGTTGTTGTTGTTGTCATCATAAGGTCCTTCCTGGTTAAATTAAGGTAAATAATTATAATAATTTCGTTGTACAGCTGTGCAATGACAATAAAAGCATTGAAATGAACATTTTAAATAGAGTAACTAGTAATCTATTACACTTGAAATAGAGTAACTAATAATCTATTACATGTTTAATAGAGTAACTAGTAATCTATTACACTTTAATAGAATAACTAGTAATCTATAATCTATTACATGTTTAATAGAGTAACTAGTAATCTATTACACTTTAATAGAATAACTAGTAATCTATAATCTATTACATGTTTAATAGAATAACTAGTAATCTATTACATGGTTAAACAGTAACCATGCATAAATCCAGAACAAATGAATACTTGAAGTCCGTCTGACCCATTTTTTAACGGACTACAACTCCCATGGGAACTCTGCCTGATACGCATGCGCAACAAAGCGGGGCGCGCAAACTCACGCGGATATATGACCTGCTGTGTAAAATGGCGGCGTGAGAGAAACACAGAGCAGCCTTATACCTGACAAAGGAGGTAAAACCGAGTAAAACAGAGACCTGCGGCTGCCTGGGATCCATTCAGAGGCTGAGCTGGGAATCTACAGTCCTGGAAAAAATAGGTGAGACTATTGTTTTTAAATGTAAACCACGTTTAAATGTGTCAGATGCTAACGTTAGCTTCCTCACGGCGTTTAATATGGCGTTAGCTGCTAATGTTAGCTTAGCATCCTCTCGGTGTTTAAATATGGCGTTAGCTGCTAGCTGCTAATGTTAGCTTCCTCCCGGTGTTACGGTTTATCCGGCGACCGTGTTAACTGGTGACTTCCCTTAATAAAAACCCTTTGTAGTTTAATCATTTTTTCAATACATACTCATATGTGTTTTAATATCTAAGTATCTAATAATCAATGTAAGTTCAGGAGACTCATTCACCTCTCCTAACGTATCTTATTAACGTGAAAGAGTCACCAGATGACACGGTCACCAGTTAGACCGTAACACCGGTTACTAGCCTCCAGTAACTGTCCTGTACCGATCAACGTTTTACCGGTTAACTGTTAATCTGACACGTTTATTATCATCTTCATACATGTTAATAATCTGACCTTTAATAGCTGATATCTGATGTTAGCTCCTCATGACAGTTTAATGTTTCTGTGATGAATAAAACATTAAACCTGCTTTAAAGTAAATAATTACTCTGATTTAACTTTACTGTAGTACAGTTTGAGGTACTAGTACTTTACTGTAGTACAGTTAGAGGTACTTGTACTTTACTGTAGTATTTCCATGTGATGCTACTTTCTACATCTCAGAGGGAAATATTGTACTTTCTACTCCACTACATTTATTTGACAGCTTTAGTTACTTTTCAGATGCAGATTTGACACAATGGATAATATAACAAGCTTTATAAATACAACACATTGTTAAAGATGAAACCAGAAAGCAGTGTGTAGTCGGCTCACATTTCAGATGTCGTTGTTAACAGCTCCACCAAATAGTAAGAGATCAATACTTGTTGTCCATATATCGATACAATATTGCCATGCAAAATATTGCGATACTATGCTTTATCAAGTTTTTCTACACCCCTAATATATAGTCAGTCAGACCAAACCACTACTGCATACTACATCACTCATAATACTGCAGTACTTTTACTCTAATACTGCATACTACATCACTCATAATACTGCAGTACTTTTACTGTAATACTGCATACTACATCACTATAATACGGCAGTACTTTTACTGTAATACTGCATACTACATCACTATAATACTGCAGTACTTTTACTGTAATACTGCATACTACATCGCTCATAATACTGCAGTACTTTTACTGTAATACTGCATACTACATCACTCATAATACTGCAGTACTTTTACTGTAATACTGCATACTACATCACTCATAATACTGCAGTACTTTTACTGTAATACTGCATACTACATCGCTCATAATACTGCAGTACTTTTACTGTAATACTGCATACTACATCACTCATAATACTGCAGTACTTTTACTGTAATACTGCATACTACATCACTATAATACTGCAGTACTTTTACTGTAATACTGCATACTACATCACTCATAATACTGCAGTACTTTTACTGTAATACTACATACTACATCACTCATAATACTGCAGTACTTTTACTGTAATACTGCATACTACATCACTCATAATACTGCAGTACTTTTACTGTAATACTGCATACTACATCACTCATAATACTGCAGTACTTTTACTGTAATACCGCATACTACATCACTCATAATACTGCAGTACTTTACTGTAATACTACATACTACATCATTCATAATACTGCAGTACTTTACTGTAATACTACATACTACATCACTCATAATACTGCAGTACTTTTACTGTAATACTGCATACTACATCACTATAATACTGCAGTACTTTACTGTAATACTGCATACTACATCACTATAATACTGCAGTACTTTTACTGTAATACTGCATACTACATCACTCATAATACTGCAGTACTTTACTGTAATACTGCATACTACATCACTATAATACTGCAGTACTTTTACTGTAATACTGCATACTACATCACTATAATACTGCAGTACTTTTACTGTAATAGGATTTTTTCATCCAGGACTTGTAATTGTCTTCTTTGATCTTATTTTGTGCTTTTACTGAAGTAGAGGATCTGAGTACTTTATCATCTACTCAGTACAACAATAAATAAAATCCTCATAAAATGTACAATGTTCAGATTAAATCAGATATTTGAGACTCTACAGTCTGACGTACTGTGATGGTTCAGGATGAATAAATGTGCTGTTCCAGCTCTAATCAGTCATGACAATAAGCCCTAAATAAGGTGGCTGCCTACTAATTGTACTTCTGCTGTTTTTTCGGCGTTGAAGCCGGGGGGATGGCGAAGAGGATCGCAGATAAAGAGCTAACGGACAGGAACTGGGATCAGGAGGAGGAGGGAGAGGAGGTGAGTCACTGAGCGTTTGCTGCAGGTTTAAATAACGTGGTGATGTTCCGACCTCTGAGTCTTAACTAACAGCTTCACGTCATCTCTCACCAGGCCGGGACGTTTTCACTGGCGAGTGACAATGTGTTGAAGAATCGGGCGATTAAGAAAGCCAAGCGCCGAAATATCGGAGGAGAGGTAAAAGCAGATTTACATGAACGCGTGAGCGAGAATTTCATCGTTATCGTTTTAATTGTAATGTCTGACCTTTTGTGTTGTGTTTCAGAGTGAGGTGAGCACAGCCTTCAAGGGTTTTAAAGGGTTTGCTATGACGGCGGCGGCGGCGTCCTCGGCGCCGAGCGGAGCCGCCACTCCGACGCTGTTCGCTGGATTCGGGAACGGCGGCGGCTTTAAAGGCATCGGCGGTCTGACCAACGGGAACAGCATCAGTCCGTCATTCGGAGGTTTCTCGTCTCCTGGTGCGACGTCGTCCGCTACGCCTGGTGAGGAGATCGATTACGTTCTGGCAGCTTTTAGTCACGCAAAGTCGATTCTGGATTCTAATAAATACAAATATCACATTTAGCACGTCTGAAAGGCAGCGTGCCTCCGATACAGTTTACTGACAATAAGTACGATATAAACTTATCGTACATAACGTAAATATTAACATGGTGTCTATATACTGACTGATCGTACAATAACGTTATTATCGACTTATCGTACAATAACGTTATTATCGACTTATCGTAAACACAATTCAGATTCACATTAATAGAGTTTTATAAATAATGTATAAATATCTGGTTTATTATAGGAAAGTTTTATTATATATTTTATATTTATCTAAGCAGCAGGTTTACTGGTCCGACCTTCTTTAGATCAAATTAGACTTAAACTAAAGGTCTGGTTTTATATCAGAGGATTATTCTGCTGTAAATGTAAACACTGCAGCAGAAATACAGAAATACAGATATTATAATAATAATAATAATAATCTTAGTTACACACACCGACTGAAAGTAAAACCTGGGTCGGGTCTACGTGACTCGATCCGTCTCTGCAGAAGCACGAGTCCTATTTATATCTGGTCATTTAATACAGTCAGTAGAGTCACACTCTGCTCGCTGCTGCACAGATAAATACACATTAATGCAACTCAGCATATTTATAAAGATGCAGCCGGTTAGAGGCGGGGCTTACAGTTAAAAACATTATATATGAACCTTTATATGAGGTATGGGTCATTTATTTTGTGTCCTTCCTTCCTTCCTTCCTCCCTCTTTTCCTTCCTTCTTTCCTTCCTCCTTCCCTCCTTCTTTTCCTCCCTCCCTTCCTTCCGTCTGTCCTTCCTCCTTCCTTCTCTCTTTCTTTCCTTCCCTCCTTCCTTCCTTCCTCCCTCTTTTCCTTCCTTCCTTCCTTCTTTCCTTCCTTCCCTCCTTCTTTCCTTCCTTCCTTCCTTCCTTAATTACTTCCTTCCTCCTTCCCTCCCTCCCTTCCTTCTGTCTGTCCTTCCTCCCTCCTTCTCTCTTTCCTTCCCTCATTCCTTCCTTCCTTCCTTCCTCCCTCTTTTCCTTCCTTCCTTCTTTCCTTCCTTCCTCCTTCCCTCCTTCTTTCCTTCCTTCCTTCCTTAATTACTTCTTTCCTTCCTTCCCTCCTTTTCTTCCTTCCTTCCTTCCTCCTTCTTTTCCTTCCTTCCTTCCTTCCTTCCTTCCTTCCTTCCTTAATTACTTCCTTCCTCCGTCCCTTCTTCCCTCTTTTCCTTTCTCCTTCCCTCCCTCCTTCCTTCTTTTCCTTCCTTCCCTCCTTTTCTTCCTTCCCTCCTTCCTTTATTTCTCGGAGAATCTTTTTCATATCGAAGCAAATTTGATTTTATAACTGAAATATTAATATTTTTTTAATAATGCTCCAAAATAAAATAACCCAGTGAGTAATATTAAAACTGCAGATGTTTCACAATAAAAGCCTTTTTAGCGAAAGGGGAGAAAAAAACAAAAACCTGCAAGGCTTTTAATGTGAAAGCGGAGGGAGGAAGTGTTTCGTCAACAGGAAGCTAAAATGTTTCACAATAAATTACAAACAGGTCAGAAAACCTCATTAAAAATACAGAATATAGTTAAAATACTGAATTAATAATAATTGATACTAAAGTGTGAAATTAAGCTGTTTTATTATAATGTGCTTTATAAACTTTGATTAAAGGTTTATTTTTATACTTTATGCTGTTTTTATAAATAAACAAACAAATAATTAAATATATAATTAAATGAACAAACAAGTAATTAAATAACTAATTAACTAACTTAATTAACTAGCTAATTAGATGAGTAACTAGCTGCAGATTTCACTGGACTGTAACTGTAACTAAAGAGTAAATTTGCTCCGAATCAGCTCAATGTGTCTGGATGCTTTTTCTCTTCATGTCGCCGTGATGCCTCAGGGCAGGATGGAGGGAGGGGGGTTCCTCCTCCTCCTCTCCTCCTTCTCCTCCTCCTCCTTCTCCTCCTCCTCTCCTCTTCCTCTCCTCTTCCTCTCCTCTTCCTCCTCTCCTCCTCCTCTCCCCTCCTCTCCCCTCCCCTCTTCTCTCTTCCATCACACTAATGCCTCCTCTCCTCTCATCCAGCTGCCATCACACCAACGCCTCCTCCTGTCCTCTCCTCCTCTCTTCCTCTCCTCTTCTCTCCTCTTTTCCTCTCCTCCTCTCTTCCACCACACTAAACACCTCTCCTCTCCTCCTCTCTCCTCTCCTCCATCACACTAACGCCTCTCCTCCTCTCTCCCCCCCTCTCCTCCACCACACTAAACACCTCCCCTCTCCTCCTCCTCTCCTCCACCACACTAAACACCTCCCCTCTCCTCCTCCTTTCCTCTCCTCCTCACCTCCACCACACTAAACACCTCCCATCTCCTCTCCTCCTCTCTCCTCTCCTCCACCACACTAAACACCTCCCATCTCCTCTCCTCCTCTCTCCTCTCCTCCACCACACTAAAGCCTCTCCTCCTCAAGCTGCCATCACACTAAACACCTCTCTTCTCATCCCCTCTCCTCCTATCCTATTCTGTCCTCTTCTCTCCTCCTCCTCTCCTTTGTCCTCTCCTCCCCTCCTGTCCTGTCTTCTCCTCCTCCTCTCTTCCCATCCTCTCCTCCCCTCCTCCCCTCCTCCTCCTTTTCTCCTCTCCTCTGTCCTCTTCTCCTCTCCTCCCCCCCTCCTCCTCCTCCTTTACTCATCTCCTCTGTCCTCTCCTCCCCTCCCCTCCTCTCCTCCTCCTCTCTTCTCCTCTCCTCCTGTCGTCTCCTCCCCTCCTCCTCCTCTTCTCCTCTCCTCCATCATACTAACGCCTCCTCTCTCCTAATCTCCTCTTCTCACCTCTCCTCCTCAAGCTGCCATCACACTAAACACCTCCTCTCTTCTCTACCCCTCTCCTCCTATCCTATCCTGTCCTCTTCTCTCCTCCTCCTCTCTCTTCTCTCCTCTTCTTCTCCATCACACTATCGCCTCCTCTCTCCTCTCTTCCTCCTCTCTCTTCCTCTCCTCCTCCTCCTCTCTCTCCTCCATCACACTATCGCCTCCTCTCTCCTCTCCTCCTCCTCTCTCTTCCTCTCCTCCTCCTCCTCTCTCTCCTCTATCACACTAACGCCTCCTCTCTTCTTCTCTTCTCTCCTCCTCTCCTCTTCTCCAACACACTAAACACCTCCCCTCTCCTCCTCTCTCGTCTCCTCCACCAAACTCAACACCTCCTCTCCTCTCCTCTCCTTTCCTTTCCTCTCTTCCTCCTCCTCTCCTCTCCTCTCCTCCATCACACTAACGCCTCCTTCTTTCCTCTCCTCCATCACACTAACGCCTCCTCTCTCCTCCCCCTCTCCTCCTTTCCTCCTCTCTTCTCCTCCACCACACTAAACACCTCCCCTCTCCTCCTTTCCTCCTCTTTTCTCCTCCACCACAGTAAACACCTCCTCTCTTCTCTCCTCCTCCTTTCCTCCTCTCTTCTCCTCCACCACACTAAACACCTCCCCTCTCCTCCTTTCCTCCTCTCTTCTCCTCCACCACACTAAACGCCTCCTCTCTCCTCCCCCTCTCCTCCTCTCCTCCTCTCTTCTCCTCATCTCCTCTCCTCCTCTCTTCTCCTCCACCACACTAAACACCTCCCCTCTCCTCCTTTCCTCCTCTCTTCTCCTCCACCACACTAAACACCTCCCCTCTCCTCCTTTCCTCCTCTCTTCTCCTCCACCACACTAAACACCTCCTCTCTTCTCCTCCTCCTCCTTTCCTCCTCTCCTCTCCTCCACCACACTAAACACCTCCTCTCTCCTCCTCCTCCTCCTCAGGTCTGACGTTTAACGGCCCCTCCTCCACCAAACCCAGCGATGACGTCATCGGTAAGCAGACCAACGGCTCCTCGCTGAGCTCGTCTCAGAGCAGCAGCAGCAGCAGCGGTAATAAGGAGTACAGCCGGCAGCTCACCGCTCTCAACTGCTCGGTGCGAGACTGGATCACCAAACACGTGAACGACAACCCGCTGTGCGACCTCAACCCCATCTTCAGGGATTATGAGCGGCACCTGGCCAGCATCGAGCGGCAGTACGGAGCCGGAGCTGCTGCTGACGGAGGCTCGGAGGAGAAGAAGAAGCAGGGAGCGATGCTGCCAACTAAAGCCTCCCCTCCTCCTCCTTCCTCCTCTTCTTCTTCCTCCTCCTCCTCTTCTTCCTCCTCCTCTTCTTCCTCCTCGTCCGGCAGCAGCTCGGCGGCGGGTCCGACTCCGGCCGCTTTGTTCTCCTTTGGCAAAGATAAGACGGACAAAACTGCTCCGATCCCCGTCGGCGTCACGTTTAACTTCGGGCAGAAGGTGGACAGCTCAGCTCTGGGCTCCTTAGGGTCCAAATCGACGCCTCCCAGCTTCTCCTTCTCCTCCTCCTCCTCCTCTTCCTCCCTGTTCGGAGCGCCCGGCTCCTTCGGCGGGAAGAAAGCGGAGGAGGCTCAGCCTGCAGGTAACACAGCAGGGTCTTTAAACTCACTGAAATGTTAAAATCGATCGATCACTGCAGATTTAAATCAATTAACGGACAAATATTTGCTTCTTTTTATCGTTTATATTTACACATTTTCACCTGTAGTTAAAAAAAACATTAATTTAAGGATTCAGGCTACAAGATTTAATGAGATTTATTTATCCAACATCAGTCATTAATTAATATTTGATTCATCTTATAGAAAAAAAGACGTTTAAATGCTG